>NC_137589.1:2222500-2340000 GCF_963210335.1 Falco punctatus
AGGCATCCAAGGAGACGTCTGTGTCATTGGACATACCATCTTGTGCTAGCATCCACCTAGGAAAGGGCACTCCATGGTGCCCACCACCAAGGAGGGGCTTCCTGAAGTGGGACACTCCTGCAAGCTGGTGCTTTCAGTGGATGCTTTTTGTTTCCCGTATTACCCTGCAAGTGAAGGCTACATCTCAGAGCTGCATTGGGCTGAGTGCTTAATACTCACCTCCTTGCATCCTTCTTCATCCCATTTGCATGCTGCAATTAAAGAAAGCAGTCTTGTTTGCATAGTGCTTTAAAAATGTTTCTGTCAGCAACAACACTGGGGTTTGAAGAGTGCTGTCTCTCTAAGAGCAGAGCTAACTAATTGCATAAGAGTCACACCATCTGTTGCTAAAGAAGTAAATCTTCAGATGGTAAGTTAGGATTTATGGAAAACCTCCTGACAGCCATAGCTCTTGCTTGGGTTTGTTGTTTGGTTTTTGGTTTTTTTTAGATGTTTTCAGTTATCTTCTATTAATTTCCTATGCTTTCATTCCCCCCCAAAAGGGGAAAAACACAAAATAAAATCTTTACTTAAAACTTGGGATAGACTTAGCAGAAGGAAGGGCACTGAAGTCCTGTCTTGTAAGCACTGCTCAGGAGATGGTCCTTATTAATTCTGCAGTTTGCTTGTGAACCCTTCCCTAATATTTCCACCTCTTGCTCTTTTTGGTTTGAATTCCCTCAGAAGCAGCTGCAGCTGGAAGGTCGGGGTATCCTGCTGAATGTGCCTCATGTCTGAGAGGTGCTGCCAAGGTGAGGAGGGGGTGCAGGACCTTGACAAGCTCATATGAGTCCTCCAAAAGGCTCAGAGGAGTCCTGTAGCACACCAGGAGCCGTGTGCCCATTTGCAAGCTTGAGAGACATGGGCTGTTTCTTCTGGTTATGTTACCTGTCCTCTCCTAAGTGACAATACTGTCATAGCTCACTAATGTGGGTAACTTCTCTGCAAGAATGTCACGTAAGATTGATATGGTGTTACCAAATCTGGAGAAATGATTTTTGTTTGCTGGACAAAAAAGTATATCCTGAAAATGCAGGTAGCAGCTATCTCACTGCTTGGCTAAGGATTCATGGTGCCATGGGAAACTGGTACCTTTCTTCAATCCAATAGCTGTGGTTTATTGCCTGCGTTTTACTCCGAGGAGCGCCAACGTGCCTTATTATAAAGCACATGTTTACATATAAAGGAGTTATTAGCATTGAAGTAGAAAAGAATTACTTGAACCAGACCAGCATCAAGTCTGGCCAAAAGTCTTCAGCATGAACTGCAGCCAGCTCAGTTACTGTACAGCTCCTCTCTCCTGTAACATTTTGGAATAAGCCTCTTCTTTCTGTGACCACCGTACCTGTGCTCCCGGCTATTTCCTAATGCAATGATAGATTCTGTGTGTAAATTTGTATTATTCTGTGCATATGACCCCCAGTCAACCAGGTTTCCCAGTGGCTGTGCCAATGATGGTAATTAGTTCACTTTGTCCAGTGACCTGCTGGCAGACACATTTTGTTCACAGCGATATCCTTGGTCCACTCTCTGCCAAAGATGGTTTTAATAGCAACCACTTTAACACCTGAGCTTGCCTGTGTGAGTATGAAGCATCTTTCTGCAATAACAAATCTCTTTAAAGTTGAGTGCTATCTACCAGCAGAAATGTGTGTCTCCTGGTGATGCTGAATGAACCAGAAAGATGCAAATTTTTGTTTGCATCATAGTGGATTTTGAGATTTGTGGCTGGGTGGAGTCAGGGGGAACCCTTTTGCCAAGAAAACGTTTGTGGAAGCCCAAGAGACAAGAAGAACATGAGTTGGTAACGTTAGGGTTTTACTAACTTTTCAGAAGTGAGCTGAATTTTAGTCAAAATTTTCTGTAGGTCAACATAAGGTAATCAGTGCTGTCTTTTAATTGAGTAAATAAACAGACTTTTGACTGCAGTTGGAACGAATATTTGAGTTCTGTCCCTTGACTCAAAAACCAGTGGGTCCTTTTTCTAATTAGACAATTCTCATCTATATAGGGTTTTTCTGGCTGGTGTGAACGTGACCTCCTGAACCCTACCTTAAGGCTTCCATCAGAAACAAGCTTGACCAATCCCACCAATTTGCACAAATCAGGATCACTGATGATTAAAGATTAAAGTTTGTGATCATTTCTGTGGTAGGAAGCTAAAAGCAAGGCTCAGAGGGTTCTGGTTTAGATGCTGACACACAAGCAACTCAGGAAAGGTTTTTAACTTTTCATTGTTGGCAGAGAAACATTTGCAAGGATTTTTAATATGCTGTCATACAACCTGAGCAATACAAATGTGCGCCCTTTTCAAAAATACACCTATATTCTTTCCTGAGAATCACTCACTTGAAAACCAGCTATGACAAAGGAATATTTGAAGTCGAATTTTTAGCTGGCATATATGATTTTGTAATATTCATTTGCAGTAAAAGGCAACTGGGAAGTGACGTGATGTATAAAAGAACAGTGTGCTAGAGGCTGATGTCTACAGGAATTTTAAAATCACAACTTTCAGATTTTCCGTGAACCGTACAAAATTTTTAATCAGGGGAAGGAATTAATTAATATATCTGCTTTACATAAACCTTCATTTGTATTTTCGATATCAATAGTTAGAAATCTCAAAGCTGCAGCAAACCTTATTTAAACAAAGAATCTGTCAATTCTGCTGATGTTTTGTTTGAAGATGCAAATTTCATTGCAGGGGTAGATACGGCAGACAACCAACATGTACAGGCAGTTGAAGTCTGCATGTGATTCCTACAAGTATGTCCCTCCCATAACTATAGCTTATTCTGCAAGGAGAATGGCAAGAGTGGTAGTCTGTAAAATATAGTATTTTTTATACTTGTGTTCAGGAAATCACTGCTCTTCTGCATCAGGGGAAATGGCAGCAAAAGTATAGGCATTCTTAAAACTATTTGCTGGGTTTGTGCTCGCTCAGTGAATGCTTTTTGGATCAGGCATCTGTGAAAATTGTGTAGATGATTCTTACACACCAACTCTGGCAATCCCTTCTGGCTGGCCCCAACTGCTTTCCAGCACGCTCCCCTGTGTGCCGAAGCTCGGGATAAATGGGCTGAAGGGAAGGGCACCGGCAGAAGCATAGTGTGGAAATTCCAATGACAGCATGTTAAGAGATTAAATTCTGGTTTATTTGTAACTAAAAGTTGTCACGAACTGAAACAAAACAGAGCAAATCTTTGCTAAGAAGGATGATGAATGCATTGTTAAAAACCCGCAGCCTTCATTTGGAGAACTTTCTCTCGCATAGGTATTCTAACAGCCTGTGGTGCCAATTTGATATAAAGCCCGTGAAGATTTTTTTCTGTTAGAAGAAGTGTATTATAACCCAACACACAAAGTTTAGACTTTTGCAAAATTTTGATAAGGAGGCTTGCACACTAATGAGCGTGGGGGAAATGCTGGCTGGTCTGCACGTCCTCGCTATGTTACTTGTGCAAGGCAAAAGAACAGATGAACCACATCAGGAGTTTCCCCAGCTCCAGCCTGGTGACCTTGTTCTGAGTATCAGGAGCAAGGAGAGATTTTTATTTCTAGAACCTTTCATGACTTTCATTTACAAATGCGCTGTGACATCTTCAGCACAGAGCTGTTTTCTAACAGCTTTCTCAGCTTGCCCTGAAATCTGACTCGTTCATGCTAGAGAAGGCAATTCAAAGGTTTCAGTAGGATCCGTATGGAGTGAGCTGGATAGCCTCTACGGACAGATTAACATAAACCAGGCTACTGGTAAATCAGCTCTGGACCACTGGTGCCTTTCCACATACTGACCTATATTAAAAATGGCTGGAGTCGGTCTGACAAAATATTTTGCTCACCCAAACCAAATAAATAATCCCAGTCTGCCTTGCAGCCTGCTTCTCCCTTGAAAGAACTGTAATAAAAGCCCTAAAATGAGCCTGGTGTTAAGAGTTAAAATCTTTGTGACACTGGTTCACTGGAAAGCTCCTTTAGACAGTCCTGAGCTGAAAACATGCATCACTTCATTCTTTAGTGCAAAAAATAATATTTCAAATTGTACTTCGGATGTGATGTCCACTTTTTTGGCTCAACAAACAAGCCAGAAATTGTTTTTAGATTTCCTCCTTGGCATTCACAAAGTTTTGCCTAAAACCCTTGGAGACTTGCTGAAGGAGATTTATTTATGTGCGTTGCAAGGAGCCTGCCAAATAACTTCAGCTTCATGTTTTTTAATATTTTTCTAAATTTAAAAATTAATAAAAAGAATAAGCTTTTGGTTTAGTCATTATTAATTATGAATATTTCCATCTATTCTGCCTTAAATATCAAAGATAAACAAAAGCTAACATGCTGTTAGGAAGTTAAAAATACTGGCAAATGCCCTGCCTCTGTTATGTGCATGGGTTTTGTGTAGTGGTTTCTGTTATTTTTTGGGTGACACTTTCTCCACTTTATCAAAATCTGGAGATCAGCTTGAAGACTTCCTTTTGAAAGAGTTGTTGGCTAAATTACTTCTGTTAAGTTTTGAAGTGTTTTTTTGAAGTGCTAGAAGGGAAAAAGTAGTTCTGCATTAACAAAAGGGACACGCTTTATGAACTGATGTTTTTCCCTTCAGAGTAGGAGGAAAAAATCCCAGACTTAAGTAGGAGTAAACCCAGATTTTCCCTCCTTTCCCATGCATGTAGCAGAGCTGAGGACACTGTTAGTAGAAATTAGGGTTTAGTTGATTTGTCTCATAAGTAGTAAAAAATAATTGCTCTGGTTGTTTTATGGTTTCAGAGCACTGTGGTCTACTTCAGAAGTCTGGGACATCCTTTGGTGTACTTATTTTGAGGTTTATATTTGATTTTATCCACTATTTGATTTAATTAAAAGGTTAGCTAAAACGTATTCTGTCCGTATCAGTTAGACATAAATGATAGCATGGTATTTTCCTAGCTGAGCCTATTTTGCCATCTGTAAGGGGTGATATATATTTATGTCTACTGTGCAAATGAGAGACTGATAATGGCATGGCAATATTAGATATGAGTTTTTGATAGGGATTTTAATATAGCCACTATATCAAAAAGCAAAATTGGAGCACTGGAAAATGTCGAAGATATGCTATGCTTTGCTATGTGGATACTACACCAATGTTGAGCAAACTGTTTGTCACTAGCATTATTTCCTAATATGCGTACAGGGGGTTAAATGAACTGGTTATGGCAAAACTTGTTCCCAGTGTGCTCACTAGAATGAAGGAGTAGCCTAACTGTTGAACTAAGCCTCTTAAATTAATTTTAAGTGTGTCGGAATAAAAAATAATCAGAGGAAATGGTGGCAGAAATTATTTCCCCAGCATTTTTGTTGGTTTTGTAATTTGTTTATTTTTTAAGGCACAAAATGTGTTCTCATTGGGAGACCCAAGAGTAGGGCTCGCCCTCAGTTCTTCCCTCCACCCTAAGCCTTCAGGGCTGTGTTTTGCCACTTGCTAGCTCAAGGCTGAAAGAAACTTGTCAAACGCTGTGCCTGGGATCACGAGCGAGGCGGAGGGAGGGGGAAGCTGTTATTTAAATATGCTCCCTGGCCCCTTCTCTGTGGCTGCCCCAAGATGCTGGCTGCAGAAGGAGCTCACTCCTTCAGTGAGCGGGAGGCATCCCTGCCTCGCTGCGGGCAGCTGCGGAAAGCAGCAGCTGGACTTTGTTACTGGACTGAGTAGAGTCATAACTGAAGGTAACAGGAATAAATAGAACTAGGAAGACGCCAGGCTAAAATATAGCTTAAATAATGTCAGCTATCCCTCTTCAGTTCACTGTTGGAATTTTTTTCCCTCCGAACTATGTTTTGGGGTGGAAGGATATTGAAACAACTGTCTTTTTTTCCTTCTCTTTCCCCCACCCCCCTTTTACTATGCAATATAAAAACAAAGAAGTGTATTGTATTAATATGAATACGTGCCAGAGAGCACTTTATAGGGTCATTAATACATTTCTTGGGAGGTCAAAAGACATGAAACCGAAGGGCTTGTGCCTCACAATAAAAGTGAGGCATGTATTGTTGGCCCAGGAAAACATGCCCTGGAGTATAATATTTGTGTATTTAAAAAATTATACTGGCAGAAAATACAAGGGCAGCTGCAGTGCCTTGGACTGTGTGTAACAGAAGTGACACAGGTGAGGGCTGGAATTGAGGTTGTAATGGTGGGAAAATTGGGCTTTTGCCTCTTTTTGGTTCTTTATGAGGTAGAAAAAATTGTCTTAACAGTTTAAAAACCATTTTTCTCTTTGCGTGCGTGCATTTTTTGTTTTTTCTTTAAATATGAGAAACTCCAGTTACCTGTATACTAGGCTCTGGATGCATGAACGGGATATCCCACGAAAACCCTAGAGAAGGGAAAATATTAACCACCTAATGCAACAGCTGAAGTTCAGAAAAATTTCAGTTAAGGCAGAAAACATTATCTGTTTGCCAACCCAAACCAACAACTCTTCTGTGGGACGTGTGTTGGGGCTGAGGTGCTTCCCTGTACCTCAGGGTGGGGATGGGATGGATGGGCTGGCACAAGGGTCATGGTGGTCTCTGGCCTTCCCTTGGCGTCACAGTGGCCCTTTATCCTGCTCTGCTGGATGGTGCAAGGGTGGGTTTGAGTAGGCATTGCCTTTTTCATAAAAGACTGAGAACAAACTAGGTAGAGACAGAGGTCTTCTAGAGAAAAACAGTGATATGCATATCTTTTCTGTTATATATTAAGTAAAGTTAAAGCCCAGTGCTAAAAATTTCCAAATTTACCTGCTTGCTCCATTCAACTCCTTCATCTAACCGAATCATGGAATGTTTTGGGTTGGAAGAGACCTTAAGGATCGTCTCATTCCACCCCCGTGCCCTGTGCAGGGCCCCCTCCCCCCATCCCAGGCTGCCCCCAGCCCCATCCAGCCTGGCCTTGAGCACTGCCAGGGATGGGGCACCCACAGCTGCTCTGGGCAGCCTGGGCCAGCGCCTCGCCGCCCTCACGGGGAACAATTTCTGCCTCACAGCTCATCTACATCTCCCCTCTCTCAGCTTAAAGCCATTCCCCCTCGTCCTTTCATGACATCTCCTTAAAAAAACACCCCAATCAATCAACCTCAAAGCATGCCCCTTGCCTTCGTAGCTGCGTAACCCCTTTGCTGGCCAAGCTGAAGCCTGTGCAGATTTGAAATACACTTGCATCTGGATAGTGGGAAAACCCACTACGTACTAACAAACAGCTGGGCATCGTGATGCTACAGAAGAGGCAATGAGTACATGATTATTTTGTCCGTGTAGGTCAGCACCATGGCCAAGCAGAGGACTATGGCTGGAGAACCTCATTTCACCCTGCTGACTGCTGCAGGAGTGCGAGGCCGCCCTAGCGCTGTGCCAGCGAGCCTCTTGAGTTGCCATGAAAAGTTGTAACTGGATGTTTGTTTAACACTCTGATGAAGCTTTTCATTATCTTACCACTAATACACTGCAGAAAATGGAATCATTAGAGTACAGCAGCATTTGAATGTAAACATTTGAATAATTTACACTTCCAGCAAGTGTTAAATAAAAGGTCTCAATCTCCGATGGAAATCTGACAATAAATATTCATTTCTAATTTTCAATAAGTAAACTTTATGACTTTTTAAATGCCTTTTTTTTTCCTGAAGTGTAATGGAAATCTTGACACTTGGGCACGTTTGGGACTAAAATTTCCCTCTGGTCAACAGAACCATGAAGACTCATTATAAAAATTAAAAGCTAGAAGTAATTACAAATGTTACAATTAGTAGCAATTTTGGGATCTTGATGTACTACAGCCAACAAATCCTGTGTCTTTTCCGTGAGGTTTTCCTGAGGGATGTGAAAAAAGAAGTGGAGGAAAAGAATTGCCTTGCCGGCTGTGGCCTGGGACTGGAAGGGTGCCAGCATTGAAATAATTTTGTGATAGAGGAGGCAGCAGTGAAGTTTCAGGAGTGTCAATTATAGGCACAAGCTTTGGCAAAGAAGGTGAGATTTGCGGTGGGGGGGTGTCAGTACCTGCAAACCATGGGAGCACCCAGTGTTCCCATGATAGATGTCTCTCTCGATTTCCACTACAAACTTTTATTTTCAGAGGTTTATGGGTCTGTAGTAAAAATCCACTCAGAGTTTACACTTGCTTTACACCAGGTCTCTGTCTACCAAAGTTTATTTTAACAACATTTTTATGTGGCTGTTCTTCAGATGGCTGGAGTTGAATAGAACCCGATGCACACTGGTTTCCAACACTACTGCCTAGTTTTACCACCAGAATGATTCTTGCGGTCAATGAGATCAGGTGGGTCATAATTATAAGCACAGGCTTCCAACACAATTAATGGTTTTTTTCAGTGTGATTTCAGCTCGTTGTTGGACAGCAAGAGTTTCATAAAATGCAGAGATGCGATCACACAGTAAATGTGTCTACGAGATACTTCATCAGAGAGCTGCTGCGCCTTGCCTTGCTCACCTAGACTAGTGCTCTGTGTCCTACTGTGGCCACCACTGACATATGAAGTAATGGATTTTGGGAATTATCTTCTTTTTAAATCATATTCCCATTACAGTGTTGGAGACGGGCTTACAGTCAGAAGATTGATGTGTAATGCCCCTTCCAGAGTTTGTAATTAGTGATTCTGCTCCTTTGTGATACATAAATGTCTGTACTTGAATATTGCTGTGATGTCAATCCTAGTGATGTTCATTTGTCTGAGTTTCAGGCTGGGCAACACAAAATCTCTTTTCATCTGCTTTGAATTTGTGAGCATTTAATTGATTGTGTGCTTTGAGTCAGAAGCTCTTGATCTGGCTCATCTACGCTGATCAGTATTTTTTATACCGCATCACATCTTCTCTTATGGGTTTCCTTCTAAGGTATAATCGTTGTCTACCAATCTCTTTATATTTCATTAATAAACAGATTTCCAGCCCTCCTTTGATCTTTCCTGTCATCGTTCTCTGAGCTCCTGGGATTTGCACAATGCTGTTTTCTTAACACGAAGTAACCAACACTGCAGTCAGCAGTCCGGAACAACCTCCATCATTAATTTATATTCTTTAGGATAGTTCCTACAAAAACTTCTCTCTAATGTGACTGTGTGGTCCTGATTAACATCAGTAATCCCTGTGATAGAGTTGTTCAATAATCACTGAACTACTCTATGGGGGAAGGGAAGAGAGAAGAGAAATAAAAAGTAAAATCATTTTTGGATTGTTCATGAGTTAAGACAATCAAACTTTCCATAAAGGATTTAAAACAAAAATAACGATACTTTCCAAATCTCCTACGTTTAATTTTTTTCCTGTGCCTAGTTTGGGAGGAATGTTTGTTCTTTGCAATAGGGGAGTTTTTTTACACAGTAATGAGAGAGGAGGGGAGAGGGAGGGGGGCCACAGGGGATGGTCAGTTGGAGAAAACCACCTAAGCAGCCCCCTGCCCTTCTCAGCAACTCTGCGCCTGCTCTCCCGCCTGGGAGTGCAGTGTGAAGGGTGAGAGTTTCATTACTCCCTTTGCAGTTTCATGCTATAAAATTTTTTAGAGCGGCCTGAAACCTGACACGTTGGAGAGGTCAGACCTGGCTGACTTGTGGGTGGAGAGGACAGGGCTGGGGAAACTCTCCTTCGTGCCAAGAGTCCTTCGCACTGCCCAAGCACAGGCCCGCTTTGGGATACTGCGTATCACCATCACTTCCACTCATTATGAGGGGCTTTGGCAGGAATCTGAGTTAGTGTGACGTCCAAACGGTGTCTGTTCCTGCTGGGCCCCGCTGACTAAGGTGGGGCAGAGGAATGGATCAGGATGAGGCAATGTGCAGGACTTGATCCCACGCTGCACGTCAGCGTGCCCCACCACTATGCTTTGTGTTCTGGCAGACTGACTTAAAAAGAAAATAAAGTTATCCACAAGAGTTTGAGAACCTTCGGTTTTCAGAAACCACTTCCTACATATATATGTGTGTACACATAAAATGTTTTATATACATATATATCTGCAGTTCTGGCAGTGGAAAAGCTGCTGTTAGACTGTCAGAGCTGCAGTTTGGTGATACAGCCATAGGTGTGTCACCAATGACTTTGTGGGCATTGACCTCCGAGGGATGCGTGGCCATGCCGCGTGACAGCATGCTCCGTGTTTGCCTCACTGCAAATGTATGGGAAAGCAGCAGAACAAGAGGACTGCTGAATGTCCCTTCATGCGGTCATTACAGCTTTGCTGGGCTCTGGGCCAGAGGAGAGCTCCCCAGCACCATCATCTGTTGTCTGTGACTGTCACAGAACGAGATAGGCCTAAAGTGTTGTCTCTTAGCACTAATCAACGCTGTATGTCTTGCAGAAAATATTTAGCTAAGTCAAGGTACTACCCAGCACCATGTCTTCTTTTCCCTGTTTTCTGGTCTCTTCTTGTGCTTCTGCCTCCTGGCATGCGGAACTAGAATATACGCTGGGAAGGAAAGATGTGTGAATTGTTTTCCTTTTAGAGCAACTCGCCTTTATTGAGATGCATTTGTTATCCTGGACTCCTGAGAAACACCTTGCCCTTTTCTTGCTGTGTTTTCCATTTCTGTCTCTTCTTCATCCCTAACTTTATTTTCTCTTTATTTTCCTTCTCAGCTTTTCTTTTTCTTTACATCTTCCTCCTTTCTCTACCCATGCTCATCCTTCTTCTCATCATTCACTTGATTTAAGATAAGGAGAGCACATGTGAAGAGAATTGCCATGTACAAAAGTTAAAGATATATATGGGATCCTTCATAATGCGGTTCACTCAAGCTGGTGATAGTGAAAAGGTATGTTTTCCCTGAGCTTGCCAGCAGTGTAAACCATTCAATTGATAACATAATACGTTTTTATGGTCTCTGTATAGCGATTTTCCATTTAAGTGTAAGTTAAATTGATGAATTCACATAGAGGCATAGAGGAAAGTTTTTCCTTTTTCTTTTGTAGTATAAATTCTACATGAACACTCCTGCCCTCCATTGTGAGTGGGTTTTCCTCCCAACCATACATGAAATGTGCCCTTAGGTTCTGTTACAAATAGGTTTACACTGATGTGTATGGCTGCTATAAGCATTATGGTCTTGATCCTGCACTCATTGAAATCAATGGCTGTGTTCCCCTTCCCTGCAACAGTGTGAGATCAGAGCCTGCAGGTCACTCTGAGAATACAAAAGATCTCATGGCTTTGGTTTTGGACACATTTGCATATGTTTTGTGAATATCTGTTCTTAACAGGATCTACTCTGTCTGATATTCTTGTCTTGTGACACACAGCATGTACATTTTGGTGCTTGCATAGGAAGTTACTAGGAATTTAGGGATTTTTCTTTGTGTGTTATCCAGTTACAGAGTTTCTAGTCTTGTTCCTGTTGGCTTGGGAGGTCTGTTACTTCAGCTGAGGTCTCTTCCCTCCATGAAAACTAAGTGGCACTTTTGCAAGGTGGGTTATAGAAGTGGGGTCTTCCACAGAAACAGGAGCTGCTGCAGGAGCTGGCATGTGTTATTCAGTGGGCAAACTATTTTCTCAGTAACTTCGCTGGCTGGAGTGCCTGACTTTCTCATGAAATGTAAAACGTGACCATTTGTGCTCTCTAACAGGATCCAGTGGCAGTTTCAAAGTGTCTGGTCACATTTCAACATGGCTAAGCCATAATTCACTCTTCTAAAATATTTTCTGCACTGTTTCCTAACAAGGAGTCACATATTTATTTTATGTGCTGGCACTGCTATATTTCACATGAATTCTAATGTTTCAGTGGTCAGTAAAGAATCCTCATTCGTATGGATCTGAGCTCCACTTGGCTGAAAGGTGCTACTCAAAGTAAGGGGCTGCATGTTTACACATTATTAGCTAAAATATTTTATTGATCTTTGCCACGTTTTGTGATGAGCTAGCCTTGGCATGTCTGGAACAACAAGTTTCAGGGCATCAAATGCCAACTGCCCTACTTGTGTGAGCCCTAGTTCACAGAAACGTCTAAGCATGTGCCCAGGTCTGTTCTGTGTAAGCACGTGGTGAATCCTTTATTATTCAGAACAGCCTATAGCAGTTCTTATAGTGTGCTTAAAGTTTAAGGCATAGTTCTGTAATGCCCTGAACTAGGATGTTTTTTCAGTGGTGAACTGAAGCACTGCGTCTGGCAACATCTGCAGCATCTTGGCTGGAGCAGAATCAGAGGGATGGCACCAGCAACCGGGTGAGTTCCTACGGATGCTGCTTGATTGCCTTGCCCCTCTACCCCTCTGATAATACTGACCACAGAATTATGAGCTCACATTTGGATAATAGGTGCTAACAGATTCTTAAAAATGAAAGAAAACTCATGAGCATTTGTCTTGAGGCAAGTGAAACTTTTGACCCAGCCCCACTGTAATGGCACATTTGCCATGTAGAGAACTCGGGGCTACCTTCCTTGAAGCCTTTTGTGCCTTCTCTGTACCAGAGCCATGCTGGGAAGTGGGTCACTCCTTTGTTTTTAGAGTGAGAATTGAGCTTTGCAGTGTCTTTGGCATACCAATAAACCTAGCAACAATAAAAAGGAACAGTGTTCATTATACTGCTGTGTGGGGAGTTTCTTTAAGAGTTGGGCCCTAAATGGTTTTTAATCCCAGGATGCACTGATTGTGATAATGTGGAGAGGCAAACCAAGCATCAGTTATAAAATCATTGCAAATATGAGCAGAATAAAAAACGGTCAAAAGGATCTTGTTACAATTTCTGCTTATTCCACAAGGGTTTAAGGAAAGTAAAATAGGCAATGATTTTGTTTGGGACTTGTTTATGAAAGATTACTTTTTGTATAGGTAAGTCAAAAGGTTAAGGAAGTAAACAGAATTTAAATACAGTCAGTTTCAGTAATTTTTTCTGTTGTTTGCCTTAACTGCTTCCTAACATCATAAAAAAGCCTGCAGCACTCAGGTTAAAAGAAAAAAAAAAAAACCTCAACCAACAACAAAACCTGCACCAAGCTGGCTTAAAGAAGTAAAAGCTGTAAAATGTAAGATATGGCACACCTATAAACTATAATTTTGCTTTTCAGCCTGCAAAAGTGCTGTAGATCTAAAATTACAATAAATCTCCAAATGTCCAGCATTGATTACTTCAAGCTTGAGGCTCTAATGGACAACAGAGCAGCACATTATGATGCCATGATTAAGGAATTGTGAAAAAGAGTGAGAGCGATTTTGGACTTTATTTTGGCACCTTGCAGAGCTCAACGTTACCACAATTATTGGTTTTCTGAAATATGTCCCTATGCATTATTCTGATCAGATTACTTGCATTGCACAATCCTCTGGTGAATAACAGGACAATAGCACAAAATAAATCTCTCTCTGAAATTTAATCTCCATGTCTGTAGACTGGCAAGAAGAACATCCACATCCCTCTGATAAGAAGTTGTATATTTTCCTGAACGGTGGTATATTTTTGTTTTATAATTGTCCTTAATGTAAATTCTCAAGCAAGAAAGCAGCGATGTCAAAGATCTCCGAGGAAAGAAGGGTTGAAATATGGCTAAAGTGTTCCCATAAGCTCAGCATGAAGAAACCCTAATTTTCTTAGTAAACTACAGGGGCGGGCGAATTTGGTGGCTTACAGAAATCATTAACCTTTCCCCTATTATTGGTTCTCAGTGTAATTTGTTTGATAATCTTCCTCAGTGAACACTAGTCCAGCTTATCAGCTAATAAAATATCCTCTCATACTGCTGTGTTGTTTGGCACATTGTGGCTATGATACGGATGACAGTAAAGCAAAATTACCTGCTCTTTTTGAGGTACACTTCTAAGCCAGGGATTGGAAAGAAGCCTATATTTATGGACTGAAGACTGAGCATGTGTTTATTATTGCTCATCCACTGAGCTCCATGGACAAGCCAGAGAAGAGTTGTTATATTAAGAAAGCAGAAAATATGCTGAGCTTTAAGCACTCGGCTTTCACTAGCAGGGGTTCAGGAATAAACCTTCATAAATGTGCAGGTGCTTATTAATCCTTGAGACACCCATTAAACAGCCTTCAACTTGCATCAAGATCAGTATTCTTGGGTAGGTACATGAGGGGCTGCATTATTGTGAGTTGCTAGTGGCTGGTCTTGCATGGAGCTGCAAAACATTGGTGTGAGTTCTGCTTGGGCAAAATTTTTTGTGACCTTACTGGGTACCCTGAAAACTGGGGTTGGCTGTGCAGGTCTGCAAGCAGAATTGTTAGCATTGCTCAACGGCTGCTGTATCTGCCAGTGCAAAGTGCTGAGCTGCCTGTCAGGCTGGCATCCTGTCTCCTCTTGGCTGTGAATCTCTCCCCCAGGCAGCCTGAGCTCACTGCCGGCTCCCGACGCAGGCTTGTGCGGCATGCAAAACATCGTTAGCAGGCTATGGCACAGCCCCCATGGCATGCCGGGGCTCTGCGTTAGCCTTTCACCTCTGCAGAGCCAGGTACAAGCTGAGGCTCAATTCACAAGTGAAAATTGGATTTGGGAACTTCATCTGAGTGTCTATGCCTGTCTATCACGAAAACTGCTATGCAGGTGGGCATGACTGCCAATTCTGCTCAGAAACGCTCCAGGGCTGGGGTGGAGCACTGGACACTGCCAGTTGAGATGAAGATGTATTGGCAGAGGCATGGGTGGAAGTTCACCAGGCAACTGCTTACACGATCCTGATCCTGGCTCCGTTCCTCCTGTACTAGCCACCCTGGTACTTTCAGTTTCTAAATAAACCCAACTGGAGGAAAAGTTGGCTTTGCTGTACTGTATGCCTTTTTCACACCGAAATTGTGGAAAAGATTATTGAATTTGCACAGTTCAGGACTTAAGAATAAAACATGCATTATGTTAAAGCAGAGATCATTAGGACTTATAAATTGGCACTGCTCCAAGGAAGCAATATGCAATGGCACTGCACTGATTTGCACCTGGTGAAGTCCCGGCCTTTGCATTATATGTGTGCATGGGGATGTACACACAGAGTAGCCCCCCTTTTTCATGCGTTTTGGGAATACGTCAGTCACTGTCTTGTGCCCCAGGAGCTCTGTGGATGGTGATGTGAAGCGCTGTGTGTGCTGATGCTGAGAGCATCCTGCCACATCTGGAGAGGTCAGAGCAGCTGCCAGAGGCAATTCTTGGGTGTCTTTGCTCTGATGTAACGTTCCCCCAAAAACAGAGAGCTAGAAGCTGCCTGTCCTCAGTTCTTCTACTGACCTAGTCTGGGTTCAGAGATTAATCTGATCTATAATTTGTTTCTCATCTGTGACTGGAGCAAGATGCTCTCTCTGGCACACAGGTTCTATGTCTTTCTTATTCCTCCAAGTTGACTCTTTTTTCCTCTTTGTCTCTACTGTGTTTCCAACAATTGTATTTTCATCAATTTTCAAATTTCACTGGTCAAGACTACTGTAAAATATTAGTTTGAAATACTGATGCTAACAGTATCTTAAAACTCCCGATTAAAAATATAGATAGCATATTTCAAGCTTGTTGAAGCCTGCAGAGTTTATTATTAATTATCATAAACTCTATCTGGAACTGATCAACAGTTCTCTTCCTCCTCCCTTCCCTTGCCTGCCTCCCCTCTCTCTTCTCTGACTGCAGTGATTTAGGTTCTTTCCAGTCTCTATTGCAGCTGCACATGCAGCGATGCTGCTCCGCAGCTCGGAGAGAGGCTTTGCCTGTCCATGGGCACATCTGCACTGCGCCAGTTCTCCAGAGTCACTTGCACCCACAGGGTACCACCCTGCACTGCCTTACATGAAATGGCTCGCCACTGTCATTCTTCATTCTAGTGTGAATTAGGTGTATTTGAGACTGGAAAGGCTCAATCTGAACTGTTTTCTCAATGTCATTTTTTAGATATGGCACTGTGAAGATGCAGTGATGAAGAGGGGAGACTGTTCAATTTTACCTCTTGCAAAGAGTGCTTATGGTGCCAGCCAGAGCAACCATCTCTTGATTCTCTGACTTTTCTGTCCAGGAAAGATAGCAGCAGCTAATGTTTTTTGTTTTGTTTTGTTTTGTTTTGTTTTGTTTTGTTTTGTTTTGTTTTGTTTTGTTTTTCCAGATGAGCATTTTTCCATGTGCAGTGCAAGCACTCTGACATTTATGTAGACCAAATCCTTTTTTTTTTGTGGTTTTTCTCTGACTTTTAGTGAAACCAAGGTTTGATATTTTTATATGGACCAGGTGAAGATGCTAAAGCACTTGGTGGGGCTATGCAAGTTTTAGTGATACCTGGGTTTATCCAGGATCCACATTCACTTTGTCTGTTCCAACATTGCATGTGTTTACATGCTGCCTACGTGTGTGAAAGCATCCAGGCATTTGACTGTCCTTGTAGAGTGGAAAACCTGACTCATTTATTCTGCAGAATAACATTTATCTGTAGCCCACACGGGCTGGTTATCGAAGATTCAGACAGAATGGTTTTAATCAATTGAGTGAATTTAAAACAAAAAACTGAGAAGAGGTCTTTTGTATCAGGAAACTGCCACTTAAGTTAGCAAAGGTGTTGCAGATTGAGATGATGCTGCTGTTTAAATTGATGGTAAATCATCCACTCACCTTGACAGGATAGAATTTCAGATGCTAAATTTCTAAGAAGAAAGAAATGTTGTGAGTAAATATATCAGCATATTGCAACACACATGATCTGACCATTGCTTGGCTGGTTGTTTTAGGTTATTGCCTCATTCATGTAGTTGAAAAATCTTTGATAAATATTATTTATAGTTATATTTTGGTTTACCTTAGATGAATTACCTTCAATGAAATAAGGTAATATTTATTCCTTTAGATGATTTTAGTGCTTAATAAAGGTAGTTTACTGGTCCTTAAAGAAGTATATGAAACTCAGAACCAGAGGGAAAATGTCTACCAAAATACATGTGTTGAATTTCAGTACTTTGCAGTGCTTATCATTAATGTTATTTAACAACAGCTTGACTTCTGTGGCTAGTTCACTGGCAAATACTCAAATCACAGAGAACTCTATGCTTAATTTTGTCATAATTTCTAGTTAAAAATATTTTATAGCACTCAAATTACTCAATTTGTAGTTCTTTATTAATCTAATTTTCTAAAATACCCAAAGTGGTCTGAAACTTAGAAATTCCCAGCAAAGATTTTAGGAGAAGTATTTCGTTAAGTTCCCAAAATTAAATAGAGAAAGCTGATGCCTAAAAAAAAAAAAAATAATCTCAGGGAAATCAAATACATTTTAAGATCTTAATTTCCAAAGTCTTGTATACCTTATTTAAGAATTAGATAATTCAATAGTAAAAGACACTTAGACTTTATATATGGATGCAGACAGTGGAAAAGTCTTGAAAATGCAAGAGTCAACATACATCAGTGAAATGTAGGCAATGTGACTGGCATGTCTAATTGAGGAGGAAAGGACCTTCAGGAGAACTTCCTGGTGGGCATCCACTGCCCCCTTGTCTCAGCCGCTGCTACCAAAATACCTGCTTTGTCCAACTATACACTCAGACTTTTGTGAAAGATGTATGCCATAAGTCCTTAAATTTTGTTTGGTGTCAGAAAAAATGCTAGAGGTAATTTAGCAGCCATGCAGAAGTCATCTGCCCCCCTTTTTTTTGTTATGCCACATGTTGTACTATGGGGTTACAGACATGGAAAGAAGAAGAAATTGGAACAAGTTCTCTCCTGTCAAAGCCTGCATGATACAGACAGACCAGATTTAATCAATTGACCTAATATGCCAAAGAGGTTGCTTAAATGCAAGGGCAATGGTTGGCTGGCTGGTTGGGTGGGTGGGTGGTTGGCTGGATGGGTGGTTGGCTGGTTGTGATGCTCACTCTGATTTTATGTTTTAAGGCAAAGTAACAGTTTAAAGTTATGTATTTTGGACTCAGGAAAAGGAGCTTCTTACCAGCCTGACTCCTCTGGCATTTGAGTATTCACCCTATTGACTCACTGCCTCAGTCTTCTAGGCTTTCTGTGCATCTATAAATTCTCGAAGGCCAAGCTGTGAGAGGCATGCTAAGGCTGCCTGGGGATACATGTCCTTGTTATTGCTTCTGACGTTTGCCAGGGATGTTTCACGCAGGCAGTCAGAAAGGGGAGACTGGCCACGAGCAGGATGAAGGATGCAGTGTGCCAGGAGAGTTCTTGTGGCTTTGAGGGCATGAAGGAGCTGCCTGTGATGGCATGTGATAGTATACATCATCTCCAACGGCAGGGAGGGTGTTAGTGGGAAGCTTGGAGCTGTGACTGCCTTGGCCACAGCTCAGCTGAAGCCCCTGAGATGAGTTCAGTGACTGGGGATCAAACCTGCAAATGTGGAGCTGCTCTTGTGCCAAACCACACCTCATGTCAAGCCGGTGCGGCTCAGAGCCAAGGCCACGGTGAATCCCAGCTGCCTGTGGCTGTGTGTGAGGGGACTGACATGAGAAAACTGCTGGCGGACTTTGGTGCTGGTAATCGCATTTTGCACTGCAAGGTCAGGAATTTAGCTGGCCTTATCCTACAGAATTCTTCAGAAAAGCTTGATAAGTGCATTGTGAAAATCTGAAATAAAGCATCTACCAAGTACTATGCAGATATCAATTCCCCTCTAATAATAAAAAAATATATAAAAATATATTTTAATCTCTATTTCATCAGAGGAGAAAAAGAGGAAAACCAGGGGAGTTTACCAGTAGTCAAGCATCAAACCAATATCAAGCCTGGCTCACATCTGGGCTGTCCAACGAGTGTTCCATTACCTAGGCTGCACCGATAACTCCAGCTTTATGTTGCTGGTTTGGCACTGTCAGCCCTGTCTTTGCCAAGGCAGGACACAAATCTCTGGTGCAATGCTCCAAGTGCTAGTTATTTAACACAATCTACAGTGCAAAATGAGATTTTTCCATGTTTCCTCAAATGTTTGTCTTTGGCAGCACGTTTACTTCTTGTTGGTGAGTTTTAGTTAGTCACCGATAAGTGATGAGCTCATTGGAAGTAAACAGGGCTTGTTTCTGTGCAGCGCTGCCAGTGCTGCCCGCCCGGCATCCCTTTGTGCTACCAAAAGTGGCAAAATATTCCTAACATGGGTTGCTTTTTGTTGGGTTGGTTTTTTTGTTGTTGTTTTTTTTTTTTTTTTTTTCCTGTGAACATGTCCAAAAGGGGAAAAAAAGAACAATGTAGAGCAGCGGCGAGCGGTGCGTCCACCCAGACAGTTTAACCCTTGGGTCAGTGTGTTTGTATTTCACTTATTGGATTGTTAATAGATTTTCTTCATTTGTGCGAGACATTGTGAATGATGTGCTGAGGCCTTTCTATTACTTCACCGCCGGCGCCCGTGGTCCACCTGTAAGAAGATAGCGTTAAAAGCTGCTGGAGTTTCTACCTCTTGACAACATCCCAGCTGTAGACTAGCAATAGCAATCCTCCCGTGGCAGTTTTAATTATCGGCCCCGGCGATACCATCAGTAAGTGTGTAATTACGTGTCACTTTCCTGGCTGTTGGGTATGAAAAGTGGAACCAGTGAGATGATGATCGTTGAAGCTGTAGACTCATATTTAAACAATTCAAAATGTGTAACTGGCAGTGTCATTAAACAGAGAGAGTCTGACCCCAGCTGTCAGTTACTTTTCCTTATGCAGATTTTTTTTCATGCTGTCTGTCAAAAGAGCTCCATGGGCTGAGATGGGACGGAAGAGGCAGCGTGATGCAGAAGTGCTGCTCTCCTCCACTCCCGCCGAGGTGGTCTTTTACCCTAAATAAATACTACTGGAGAGATTGTAAATGAACGGCCGACTACGCAGGAAATTATATAGACTTTGGCGATGAATAAAGAAAGGGAGACTATCAAACAGATATTCGACCCTTCAAAAAATATGAATAAAATCTGACTCATTACCCTGAACTTAAAGAACAAGGCTTATGGTAATTTGGGGGATTCATTACTGAAGGATAAAAATGGAATAATTTTCATTTCTCCGTTTCCACCAAAAAATTTTTGAAGCCATGACAGATAAATGAGTAACCTGAAGGTTATTATTATTATTTAAATGCATATATGTACACACACACACACACACACACGGAGATATATTTTTATATATGAGAGGCACACGTACCCGCATACACATCTGCATGAGCAATAACAATTTTTGAATATTGTTTTCAAAAAGTATTAGGATATGAACCACTTTAACTTTAAAGTCAGCAGATGTTTAAGGTGTGCAAAGTACTAGAAACATGTCACCGGGCCAGTATATGCTAAACAGATGGAAAAAGTAAATATATGTGCATAGAAGTAGGCAAGTAAAGAATATTTTTTCTGCAAATAGAATCAGAAAATTCTAAAATGACAACTCTTTGCTGACTGAAGACAGGCACACTTGTTTGACTAGGAATTTGGAACTGGCATAGGAATTTGGAACTGGCATTCCAAGAGTTAATTTTGGAAACAAGCAAATAAATGAAACAGTAGTTTGGGGGGGGGGGGGGGTGTGTGTGTGGAGGTTAAATAAACATTTGTCTGTGAAGAGAGAGGAAAAGGTTTCTTTAATTTTTAAAATGTTTGCATTTCTTAGAATAACACTAAGTTACAGTTGCAAACAAATAACATTATCTCATACCCATAAGACACCTTAATTTAAACCTTTGGAGTTGACTTTGACGCCGGCAGCAGCAGTGGAACAGGAGAGACATGCTGGATGCTCAGCCTTTGAAAAGGCACTGCATCACACCTACTCTTGCAGATTTTAAGGAGAAATATATTCATCTTGTGTGTGTGTGTGTTTCTCTACATTTCTGTATATAAAAGCTTTGCATATATTTCTTGTTTCAAAGACAATGCTACAGACTAGCACATACAGTAGTGTAGGCTATATTAATTGCAGCAGTACTTTCATACTTGAAAGTAATAAATAGGCACATATTAAATCCTCTAAGGATTAATTTGTATTTTATCAGCTGTGAAAAGGGCAATTTTTTACATATCCAGACTTAAGAGGTAGCCCTATTAGACCTTCATTGGAAAACAAATTCTGCATATATTTTGTAGCAGGGCTTTTTATTTTCTTTCTTTTTCTGCCTTTTCTCTTTTTCCTGTGTTTTTAAAAGCACTTCTGATAGCAAGTGATTATGTAATTTACCGTTGAGGAGGAAACGAGCTGTTGTGTTGTGGACAGACAAACAGGGCTCTGCAAAACTCTGCTTCCCCTATACTTGCGTGAGCAGTTAACAGAAAGCCCAATAGAAAATGCCATGCTGTAATGTGTTAAGTGCCTCACTTTTCTGTGGCATTTGAAATATACAGTGCTTAAGGTCATTCAGTTTTGATACATACATATTAATACCATTGCAGATATCTTTATCGTTCTATTTACAAATTATTTGCTGTTGCCACTAACGAGTAGTTGCAGGGGAGCCCTCCCAGACACTGTGCTGTAGCAGGCAGTTATGAGGAGCCAGTTTTTGCATGCCAAATAACCATTTTTCTTTGTCTTTCATGGAGTCGTCTGTAGGGTTGAGTATTTTCAAGTTCTGTTTCTGTCCTACTTGCATGTTAGCTGCAGGCGATCTGCATCACAGGGAGGAGGCAGTCCCTTGGGGAGGGCCCACTTTTCTGCATTTAGTTGGTTGCTTTGAAAGCAAAGGATGCTAAAAAAATTAGCTGCCTTTTAGGAGTATTGGATGACTTGTGCACAACAAACAGTTCCATAGTTGAAGGCTCCTGTGTTACTTTTTTTTTTACTTTTTTTTTTTGGAAGAAAGACAAGTTGGAATTTTTAAAGGGACACTGCACACTTAATCTACACCAAAAATCTAGAGGTGTTTCCAGCAGACAAGGGGTGTAGGAGCTCCTGTGTGTATCCTGGCTTAGGTGGCGGGACCTGCCTGGCTGTGGGTAAGGAGGAATGACTTGGCGAAGCAGCAAGCCAACTCCTCGTGCTTTGCAGAATTGCCCGTATCCTGCACTCTGTCCTTTTGCATTGGGCTTTCCACATGCTTTCACATGTGTTCTTTGTCATTGCATTTAAAATTGGTTGGGGTGCACTTGCTGTTGCTTCCCACTTCGCAGTCTTAAGGGGCCAAGGGCAGGGCTTTCTTATTCCAGTGCCCCTGTGCTTTTCCTAGCTGTCTGCCAGAGCCCTGCTCCTCCCAGCTCCAGGACACACCTTGCTGCCAGTTCTTCAGGGGTTCACTAGTCCAAAAGTCCATGACAATTTTCATTAACCCATTTTTATAGACATGAGCAATTAAAATATTGGCTCACGATTTATTTTCTTTATGCATTTCAAATCAAGGCAAAGTTTACCTTAAAAGTGTAAGCTATAAGAATAAGCACTGCATATTTTTGTTATCTTTTTGCTTTTCAGATTGCAGCGCACATTTCCAGTTCATCTGAATTCTTCTCTTGCAGGGCTGATGGCAGTCTGGGAAAAAGTTTTGGTGTCTACAGTCTCTTGAAACAAATCTGCTGTTATCATCTTTGCTGTCTCTGGGTACTTAGTGCTTATTTGAGTAGTAAGGTGATCGTAGATAAAGCAGTATCATAGGCACGCTCTGCAGTGATGGTGAGCCCATGAGTTGTTTAAGCAGTGTGGCAGCTGAAGGGCTGTGAAATCATTGTCCAGTTGTGACCCTCGGTTCTCCTCTCATCACCAAATCACCTGAATTCACACTTACTGTTGGGACCCACTAAATAGGATAACATCAGCGTTCTGACCCTTCTTTACTGTTAGCTGTCAATGCAAAATTCAGAGAAATATCTTGCTAATACTAGCGAGCACTCTAGGATTTTCTGTTGAAGAAAGAACTGCTATTTTAAAGAAGTGTCCAAATATGGTTATGGGAAAATAACTATTTTTGCCTTGTGAGATCAGTGCAACCACTTTTGTTTTGGTAGCGAGTGAATAAAAACATGCTGTGCTACAAAGACAGCAATGTTGTATACAGGGGAATAAAGTCCAGTGGACTGTGGGGCCAGCGGAGTATTTCCTATGTCAGATTCCAGTACGGAAGTGGAGGTATGATAAGGCGTGTTCTGCCATGGAAGAGCAGCCAGCTGTCTCATGGGAATTACCATCCAGCTTCAGAGAGAAGTTCTGTGCTCACACAAGGGCTGGGAACAGCAATACCCTCTGCAGAACTGCTGCTGGTGGCACTGGGGAGCCAGTGGGCACCATGATAGGAGATGATCAGTGCTGATATCCCTGAAATATAAAGAACTAGATCCTGGTTTTAGCTGATTTAAAATAAGGTGGAAAACAATTGTAGCGGCTAAATCCCATGAATGCAGTCAGGTTAGTACTTATGTGATTAAGGGAAGCAGAATCTCTCTTAACAGTGTTGACCTGAGATTGCTAAAATGTTTTCATTTTCTCTGGTTTTAATGTGTCAATAATTGCTGCACTATAATTGCTAACCACCTTGGCTTAATCATAGATTTTCTTCACAAACTTATTTTCTTGCTTATTAAATTCTACCAACATGGCAGAGTCATATGAATGCTTTAGGACAAAATGTGCCACTTTGTTGCTTTATCAAAGAACTACATTCAAGTAGACGTGACTGAGCAGCTGTGATGGCTTATTTGCAGTGCCGCAATGCTCCCTCTGTGTCTGCCCCTCAATGGGTGGTTTCCCTTTCTGACTTTGTCACCCTTCCCGAAGCCATGGCTTATTTTTCTCTCCATTTTTACTCCTAGCAAAATGAACCTGGATGCTATCATGATGATTGCCCTATTGCAAATAATTGCAAACAATGTAACATCTTAGCTTAATATTTGAAAAACTATCTTGAAATTATGAAGCAGGAGATGTACTTTGTTTATCACAGTGGAAACCTATTAGGCAAGTACCCTTGGTGCATGGAAAATATATGCTTTTAACAGTTTTAATCCTTTATCAATTATTCATACATGAAGGTTTTTCTATATTTGTACAGTTTGTTGGATGGAATAGCAAGCATGCCTTTATTTGTCTAAAAGTTTTGTTCGAACTGTATCAAATAAGATATTTAACACAACCCAACACATTTAATTTAAGAAATAAAGAGCCATTCTTTCTGTGGGGTTTTACACATCATTCTTCTTTATTACGCCAGGTTTTGCTCATCATACCATGTTCTTCCTCAGAGGACAGAGACAAATAACCATTCTCTGCAAGGACAATGTGTGTCTTGAATGCATTTTAAATGCTACACTTTGTTATGATTGCAACCAACATTTTAAATATGCTGCAATCAAATTCCAAAATGACATGAGAAAAATGACATCAGAGAATAAATCTATTAGGCTGCTCAGGCAACAGGGATGTTTGAGCTGGAACATACTTAGCTTGAAAGTTAAAGATTGAGTACAATGTTTATTTTATTTGCTTAAGAGAGGCAAGCCTAATTTATCCCTGTTGTGGAAATCAATGGAGTTACAGTATAAATATACTCTTCAAATATATTTGGCATATTACATGAGTTAAATAACATTACCTAAATATAGTTTAGCTTTTAAATATCACATGAGATTACTGATTTACTTTTACATTGTGCTAGGTTAGTTTAAACTATTCAAGGGTCTCACCCATGGCATACATGGTAGTTCTGCCTATAAACCTGGAAGGTGGAAACTGAAGTCAAAAGAGCTTTGTAGTGGAAGTTCTATGACTGGCAAAGGCTGGTCTGGTCGACGTGGTGCTTGGCTGCACAGGTGGAGGCTGCAGCAACGTTGCAGGTCAGATGCCTATAGCCCATTTTACACTTTTCTAACTTAATCTGATGCATTCCAGGAATGAGATCCTAGCATACTTGCATTGTATGTAGTTGTGATACAATGAGGGGTTTTGGAGATAGCTGAACAGGCAAATTTCTCTTGCAACAGTTTTGATCCCTTCTGCAAAAGTCCTGCAGTTTTTAAGCTCTGTCTGGGACAAGGTTTCTCCTGAACAAGAGTAGGAATCTGGGGAGGAGCAAACACGTAGGGGTCAACCCTATGGCTGGATCCTTTCCTGGGGCTCTGATGGACCAGGCTCCTGTGTTTTGTGCCATGTTTCTCATAAATGGGTTTCCAGCTAGGCTAGAATGTCCCTTGAGCAGTCATTTGCTAAATCATGAACTATTTCCTTGTGTTTCTTACTGGTATAGAGGAATATGAGCTGTAAGACGAAAGATCTTGGAGTAAAAGAATCCCATGGAGCTTCTTGCTAAGAATGGTTCAGGTTTTGAGAAGGAAACGTCTTATCCTGGTAGGATCACCCATCCCTGGGGTCTAGTAAATACTTCAGGAATTTCTGGGCTGCTTTCTGGCTATGCATTAAGACATTAGCTCCTGTTACTCTTGGTATGAATATTCCTTATGCATCTTCCTGAAAAATTCCCCTTAAGGAAAATAAATGATGTTTTACATTCAAATTCTTAAGTGAGCATGGCTGGGATGACGGATTTTTCTTGTCTTACATGAAAAAAAAAAACCTGGAAATAATGTGGTATTCAAAAATGGGCTTTGTTTGCCTTCAGAACTGTAGCTCTAGTTTTCTCCAAAGAATTGGAGCTGAGCAGGTGTTGCCTAGGTAGGAAAATTTCACTTAAAGATCTCTGAACTGTCCCAAACTGAAGTCCATTCTCATCCATAACGTAATTTAGCCCTTGACAGATATATAAAGCTCTTGTAGCTTTCTGTTCTTCACAAAATCTCCTGAGCTTCAAGTCTCACTGACCAGATGGGTTGTAATTTGGCCTCTGACATGGTGCAGTTCTGCAGGAGGGTGAAAATTACCTGAACTGGCCAACGCCGAGGTCACACTCCTGTCTCCTTGAAGTCATTTTCTTTTTCTCAGGCTCCTGCCTCCTGTTTCCCAGCACGCGGATGCCTGTTTTCTGCATTTTGAATAGCGCACAGTAGCAAGACGTGGAATACTTATCCCCTCAGAAGTCAGATATTATATTTAAATGTCTTAAGCCTTTGCTGAACATCAGTCACAGGACTGATTTAGCCTTAGCAATATCTGACTCCACAAGTAAGATGCTGAGATTGCCCCGCGTAGGGTAGATGGAAATACTTTGTAGTATGTCAGGTGTTGGAAACAGCAATCTGTAGCATATAAATGTGCTTAATTAAGGAGAGCCTTGAGTGATTTTGCAGACTGAGACCTCATGGCAGAACAAACACTTATGCATATTTTCCATGCCTTATTTTTTTGGGCAAAATAAAAAGGTACTTTAGAAGAACTCCATCCACCTGCCACCTCCCCTAAAACTGTACTTCCTCAGACCCTTATGCCCGAGCGGATAGTGTGAATATACTTTACTTAGGATGAAGTGTGGGAACTTTTACTCTTGTACACAGCAAAAACTACAGACTTTTTTGTGTTAACATCTTCTCTTCCTCCTCTATTTTAGTTGAACTTTGTTGTCCTTGCTGCTCAGACATCTATCTGAGCTCCTGAACAAAATGAGGGGAAAAGATATATGGAGTGCATCTAATGCTGGGAATTACTGACTTATTTGAGAAGAAGGGATAGGTTCTAACTCTCTGTCTTCCTCTCCAGGAGAAGTTTTCTTTGCTGGCTTGTCCATGCAGCCTCGACATGGTGTTCCTGTGGTGCAGCCATACCAGTAACCGCCAGGTCAGCAGCATGTCTTGCAATGTTCAGAATTTACCCTTTCACCTTCACATCCCCCTCCACTCTTGCACATGGCATAACTTCCCCCCCACCCCCCCGCCCACGCAACAGAAGTCATTTTTTGCAGGTGCAAAAAGGAGCCTTTCATTTTCCCCATCTTAAGAAAAAAAGTTAGAAAAAATATGCTTTCCTTACTGAAAGGCAATATTTTGCTTTTAGCACTACTTTATGTGCAGCGTTTTTTAGCTCCTCTAATCTTAAATTCAGTACATGAATGGATGGATAATTTCCTCCCTGTCAGTTTTTTCATGCTTCTGAATTATTTACTACTCCCGCAACTTGTAGCTGCAAGTCCACTTATTTCTCGTTGAGCGGTAGCCGTGTGAGAAGCTCCCCTTAACCCGCTGTCCTGGGGGGTTGCCTCTGTGCTGTTAGAGCAGGTGAAGATCAGGGTGCTGGGCACCCTCGGAGGCGTTCCTAGGCAGGACCCCCTCAGCATCCTGCCGAACCGAGTCCTTAAATAACACAGCCTGAATCCAGCTAATTTGTCTTCATCATTCATATCTCCCAAATCCTGAATCATTTTGGTTGCCCTCCACTGCACCTTTTCAATCTCCACAATGTCCTGTCTGTAATATAGTGACCAGAATTGCACACAATATTTCAAATATACTCCCACTAATGTCTTATATAAAGTAGTGCCAGAATAACTTGCACTGATTTATAATCCTTACAAATATATATACTTGTTTAGCTGCTTTTGTTGGTTTGGTTTTTTTTTTTATTGCTGCCAAACATTGAACATATGTCTGGTGGTCTGACGGCCTGTTAAAGACAACAAATGAATCACATTTTCTACATGACAAAAGAAAACACCTTTATTTTTTATCATTGTCTAGCTTGAGTGGTGATATAAGATAAATTGAAACAACAAAAGGAAAAGAGAGTTTAGGAAAGTCAAGTAATAAGATATCAGGTTATAAATGAATTCTTCCAGTGCCTGAAGTTAAAAAGTATCCACAGGCACTTCACACTTCTTAAAAAACAAATAAATCGCCCAACAGGGTGGTGATGACAACGTCCTGTTTAAAGAACTGAAGCCTACCCCACCCTTTGGGGAGGATGCAAAGAATATGACAGGACGTAAATGGGAATTTTCCAGTGGTTTTGGCGGCAGGAGCGCACAGTGCAATGTGTGATGTTAATGCACAGAGCAACCTTTTTGGGGGTGTTGATGGTGCTGTGTTTGTGATGATGTTGGGATCTATGGTTTTTTAATGGAAACAAATTTCTGGCAGTTGCCTTGCATCTGTTGGGCAAGATTCTGGCCTTGTTTTGGAGTCACACAATGAATATTCTGAAGTAATGCATTTCAACAGTGTTATTTACAGTAGGGAATAATTGTGAGTAATCATTTTCAATTCTGTGGTTCATAGAGAAGGAAGCAGCACATTACCAGAAGGTCTTGCTGAAAAATGTACTAAAACATCTCCCATTCCAAGATTAGTCAGACCAAGGATTACCATTTTGTAGAAAAGGTGAAAACAAACTTGCAAAAACTGAAAGCAAGGATGGTCAAGGTGAAATTACTCTGAGAGGGGGCTGGGAATGGGAAGACACAGAAGAGAAGACCTGCAAGTATTTTCTCTTAATTGATACAGCAAGGTTTGAGCTCAGCTTGTTTCCAGTTTAGGAAGAAGTTTTTGATGGCTTCCACCTGAATCCAGTCTGCACTATAGAGTGCAGGTGACCTGCATTAATGGCCTCATTTTCCCAAGACAACGCGATGCTATTAATGTATTGTACTAGGTTTTACCTTGGCTAGTGGCTATTATCACCAATAAATAATGGCTCATGTTGCATCGACTACTGCTAAGGTCTTGGGACATGAAATTCATGTGTGCTACCAATGTAGATCGAACGTAACCTTGACATTAATCAGACAGGTGGAATTTAAAGCTTCTCCAGGTTTTCCAGTGCTGCTTTTGTAACAAATCATGAGTTTCTTCTGCAGTATTCTGGCGAGGTTCAATACAAACCCCCCCACACTTTCCTTTTCCCTTTATTGTTTTTTATTTGAAACACATTTAGTCTATTAATATGACCATTATGGTGTTTACAAATATCTTTGCCTTCCTAGCGCTCTCCTGAATCCTAAATGGGCTCCTGTTTTCTGAGAGCAAACAACAAATGGAGCAGACCTTTGAAGAAACCCACCCTCGATTAATAGTTAATGATGGCTCAGGAGAAGGAACAAAGCCTGTACCATGTGAACACGGATTAGCCCTTTTATAAACACGGCCAAACAGTTTGTAGGAGCGCCGATGCCCGGGAGCAGCCTGCTGTGCCCTCCTGCCGAGACCAAGGCTGGGCAGCGGGCTCAGTGTGGGGGGCCAGGGGCCCCCGGGGTCTGCGCCCCAGCTGCCCCCCTCTCCCAGAAAGCAATGAGCTGGTTGATGCAGGAGCATCCCCTGCCGACCAGTGCCGGGCGATAATTGCCTCTGCCAAGGACCCAGTGTTAATCGGCCTTCCTCTCCCTGACCACAGAAGCATGGAGCTTGGCCAGGGCAGATGCCCAGCACGGGGGTCTTGGCCCCACAGAGCTCGTGGGTTGCATTTGGGTTCCCATTACAGAACAAGTAGCCTGCTTTCCTCTCAAAAGACTTGGGTCTCATTCTCTTGCCTAGCCTCGGGGCACACCTTTCTGCTGGTGTGATGGGGGCTGAAGCAGTGGCAGCACCTTGGAGGTGAAAGGCTTCGCATCCCCCTACCCGCTTCCAGAGCTGTTCTTTCTCCCACAGAATATTTTAGGTTTAGGACTTCAAATATTTCTATTAATAAATTACTATGCATCATGTCAAATTAGCATTGCCATTACTAAAAGATTAATAGCGACAATGCGTTGTGGCACTCCATTGCTTCAGGGTAATTTTCTTTTGTTCATGCTTTGGCATAATATTGTAGAGCAGAGCGGCAGAACTACGAAGCATAAATTTAGCCACAGCCCCTCAGCAGAAGAGGTAATCCTAATCACAGCAGAGTGTTAGCAATTAGCTCCCGCTGCCACTCCGCAACAAGCGTGCTGCAACCTTCTGTGAAGGTTGCCATCAAACCGGGATGCATCAAGGCTAATGCCAACCGATATCCCTCACACTTCGCAGATAACAAGATAGATCCCGACGTTTATATGTTTTTATTTACTAAGTGCTCGGGAGGAATAAACAACGATAATTTGCATGTGAAGCCTTTTTATTTTAGACCTTGAATAATTGGTGGGTTAGAGATGGTGTACCCACTTAAGTGTACATCACGCCAACAGTAATCTTCCCTTTCATAAATTCTCCATCTTAACTGGAGTTTACAAGGGAAGAAATTACTCTCGTGCTAATGTCCCTTTCCATTGCGCTTGTAAAAAGGAGTAACTTTTTTTCCCTCTGCCTCCTCAGGTAGGGACACAACAACAAAGCAATTAAGCAACGTGTCTTAGTGGATGCAATTTAAAATAAAGGGTGAGAGTATATCATGCGGCATCATTTTATCTAAAAGACATACACAAGGATTTCGTACCTGCAGTTTAATGACAGGCGGGGAAAGGAAAAGCATCTAAATCTTATTTTGAGACACAACCTTTTTTTATTTTTTACTGTTTTAACAAATGACTTTCACAAGTGAAATTATTGTGTTATCATCTATTTGAATCCATGCTGGATATATCCAGATGTATCCATATCTTCATGATGGCTCTGTTTCTTGCTTAAATATCAAGTATTGGTATTTTTAATGTTTTTGTAAACATTATATATTTTAATACTTGAGAAAATGTATCTCATAAATAAGCTTTATTATCTGTCAAAAAGGATGAAAATATAACTTTACATTTCTGTTTTAAAGTAATTTTAGTGCCTATTAGCTATAAAGTAACAGTTATATATAATTTAGAGTATGTAGTCACTCGAAACAACTTGACATTTTCACACAAACACAGAACCTTAATAATAGTCTTGGGATTTCATTGGAAGTATACACCACTACAGGATATTAAAATAACTTATGGTGCACTGTAATTCTTGTTTTGTATTTGTCCAAGTAGTTTTGAAGCATGCTATAAAGCAGAAAAATAAAAACCTAAGCTCCAAAGTCAGCTAAGCTGCATTCTTAAAGTTATAGCAGTCTTTTCATATTAAGTATGATTAAACCAGCTGACATTTCTAGTTGTCATCTTTCTCTTCTTCCTTCTTATTAATATGCTATGCTTAAAATGTAAATGCTCTGTGTACTGCATTTTTTATTTAAAGCCCTTGCAATTGTTTGCTTAAAATAATGATACTGATTGTATGCGTTCAGGGATCACAATAAGAGCTTGAAAACAGTAATTTACTTGTTGATCTAAGAGTAAACTCCATATTTGTGCAATGAAATACTATGCCACCCTCACACACAGTCGATTGCTGCCATCTTGAACTCAGAGAGCTCCAAAAGTCAAGTGATGCTTGTGCCTGTTGTTCTGCATCCAAGGCAAAATCAAAACCATGAGGCCAATGGCTGGAGACCCACCAGTTTAACTAGTTTCTTCTTGAAATTAGGGGTGGGGTGGGGTGGGGTGGGGAAAGAAGTAAGTTTTTCATAGATTTTTTTTTTTTTTAATAATCCTACAGACTTAACTGTGATTGAAACTTGCCCAAGATTTAACTTGTTCTTTTAATTGTAATTGAAGTGGCATGTGGGTAGGGATTAGGTGAGTGTGCAGATGTGCACAAAAATTAATATGAACTTGGAGGAAAAGCCTCATTTGCCATAAAAGGGCTGACCAAATGTTCACAGATGGAATTTGAGTGGACCCTTATTGACTGAGCTAGTAGGGCCCACTTGGGCCATTTCTGCATCAATCCTGCGTCGTCTGCTTGGAATAGGAACAGTCCAGGCCTTTTCTGCAATAATTATTCTCATGCCCGATCCATTAATTTTTTAATTTGCATTAGGGTTGCTCAGTGACAGCACCACTACTATCAACAAGAAAAGAATTTAAAATGCAGTTTGAAGAAGATTGTGTGTGGCTGTGTTGATTTTTTTTAACCTTCCTTACTACGATATAGTTAGACACAGAAATTAAACATATTAGTATTGTAGTCAAATGGAATTCAGGAAATCTTGCATATAACTAAAGGTCTTGCTCTGCCAAGAAACTTCCAAAATCTGGTGATAATTGGGGAATTTGAAATAAAGAGAAAATCTGGTGATATAAAAGGAAATAACTTTAAAATACTACTGCACATAATCAATGTTTGCTTTTTTCCTTTCCCTTCTGTCCCACCCCAATGTTTATGGCGTTCTTATTTTGATGTTGCTTTTAAACTACTGAATTTATAAAAAAGCATATGATAAACAACCTAATTCATAAGTTTTCTCTTTATACCATCTTTCCCAAGAGCCCTACTGAGTTTGTACACAGTAGAAGACAGCAGAAATGAAATGTAATCATTAAACTCTGAAATATGGAAATATTCCTAACAACATAGTAAAGCTGACAAAAGACTAATTTCAACAAAGCAGGTTTTAAACAATATGTTGAGGTATAGGAGCACCTGTTACATGGATTGATAATGGATGCTGTTACCATGCGTGAATATATTCAGGGAAAATTAAAGAAACTTTGCGCCACCCTGTCTTGCACTGCGCTCCCACCACTGAAGCCATGTTTTGTAAAGGCGCATGGACCGCTGTCCCCCATGGAAAGGCAGTGGAGGGCTCAGAGGTCTGAGGTATTTTGACAAAGAACTCGTCTCTTCCATGGTCTGCCACAGCTCTTCTTTGGCTTGACCATGAACATTTCATCTCTGCCACGACAATTTTATCTAAGGCCTCATTTAAGCCTCGAGAGCTTCCTGAGTGTAGTAGGGCTTAATGTGAGTCATTGCATAGAATAAAAACAAAAAGTTTTTTTAAACATTTTTTTGAAATTATGTGGAAAGGAAAAAAAAAAAAAAAAAGAAACAGCTCTGAAGAGTTCCTGTCCTTCAGTGTAAAGCCGTGTTTGGGATTTTCAAAACCAGGTTGTGCTGGTTTGTCTCTGCTGCCATGCAGGTTGTACTACTGAATCAGTCATCATTTCTTTCTTCAGCTGATTAAAGCTGTAACCCTTTATCTCAAATTGTCTTATTGCTAGAATTTGTTAGTTTGAATAAAATATAGCTGTGGTCCAGAGCAATTCTGATTTGGTTTTTGGTTTTTCAAACCTGGAATATGGACACCGGCCAATTTCTAATTCTGTAGGAGTTAATCTCACTGCCATATGTTTCCATAAATTGAAAGTGTCTGCTGCAATAAACAGGAAGATTGGCTAATAATAATATATATATTTGACACATATGTGGTGTTTTTTGTTTTGAAACATCCCCAAAAAATCCTGCAAGCTCTAGGAGTCATTTCACCCGTCCCCGAGGTAGGAGCCAGCCGTGGTTCAGACACAGCAGAACCAGTCTGGCAAAGCAATGAAGAGGCTTTATGGAGCCACCTGAAACTGTGGGAGGTTTGGACAAACAGAAGACATGTGCTCTCCCAAACCCTTGGTGCCAAGGAACCGTCCCACTGTGTTGTGGAAATATGCATGGGCACCTCCAAGGCAGCAGCTTTTGTTGCACAGCCTAGGGCATGGCACCAGCACATGGGGCATGGTGTTGCCAGCCAGCGCAGCTCCAGGGAGAGAGAAGAGGCTCCTACTATACCAAAAGCACAATCTGCTGAAATGCTTTATGTTTTCTTAGTGATCCTTCTGTCCAGACTCATTATGTTAAATCTTATAAAGATCTCCCGTGCCTTTCCACTTTCATTTTGACCTTCTCTTTCTCCTCAACCTCTGTTTCTATACCATCTCCCTTCTTCTGCAGATGTCCTTGCAACAGCCTCCTCTGTATTAGAGATGAAGGACGTGAGTATGAGCAGGAGATGAATAAAGTAACTCAGTTTATGAGTTTGAGGGGGATAACAGGACATGTCTAGTGAAGTATCTCTCAGACAGGTGGTGAAGAGATTGTACAGAAGAAATGGACTGTAAGAAGGCCACAGCTGAGGATTAATAGTTGCCTAAAGTAAATGGCCAAAGATCCTTCCTATTAAATTTCCTTGGCTTGATTTCAATGTTGTTTGTGCAAGTGTTTTTCATTTTTGTTCAGTAAAGTTAGCTTTGAGTTGTATTTCTGCAAGCAGGACCCAGTGCCATGTTCCAGGCAGTTTCTGTATCCTCTTGTGCTCATTTCTTCTGTAAGAACAGAAAAGAAACTCAGTGTAGAGACCATACAGGTATTTTGTGAGCTTTCTTTCGTAGAATAATAAAGCCGATGGCTAATTTACTGTACACTGCTGTGTGCACTTCTGCCATCCCATACTCTGGGTAAGGGCATGTTATTCTGTGGTTTTGGTAGCAATGTAAGATTTTGGCAAGAAGAATGACCATTATTTTTTAAGTGCCCAGCTCTTTTCTAGTTTTTTTGTTTGTTTGTTGGTTGGTTTTTTTTGGGTTTTTTTTTTTTTTTTGTGTGTGTGTGTCTTTCACAGATTTAGAATTAGGTTTATTGAAGAAGAAGAAGGAATTTGGTGTTGGCATTCCCAGTTATTTTCTTCAGACTGGGAGTTTCGCTGCATCCGGGCAACTTGAGAATGCCAGATATATGCTGGAAGAACAGAAACCAGGCCCTATATGACATTGCAACAATTCACCTGCCTGAAAAAACAGAAATTGCCCATTTGCTGTTGCAGGGGAAAAGAAAGAGATGGATACTTCTCAATGACTGCCTAGGATATTTTTTCCCTGCTAATCTTTTACTGCTGGTGGGGATGGAGGAGAAGTATCGAGAACTGGGGTGGAGTTTTGAAGCTCTGGGTGTCTGGTATAACCCACCAAACTCTGTGGGAGCTATAGGTACTCGGTATTTCTGAAGTGGCAGCTCCTGGATGCATTTTATGGGGAACATGTAGTAATGTTATCTATTAAAGTTCAGATTCTGATACCGTAACTCAGATTGACTGGTACCATACTGTAGAGGAAGTATCATAAATAGCAGTCTAGCTGGTGAAATCTGGATGCAATTCAGTGCTGATTTTTTCTTTTGCTTTGCTTCACTCCTTTTCTTTACTTCATGTCTTTTTATAGCTTATAGTTGAGTTTTTATGGTATTGTTTGGCATTTTTACATGCTCAAATATGTGGAAATTTATAAATAAATAAAGCAATTCTGGAATTGAAAACCACAATAATATAAATCACCTGGCTGTGAAAAAGTTATGTAATCAAAAACTTGTTTTGCCTCTGTCTGCCTGGGGTATAATTTCAAAATGTTTAATAAACTTTTTTGTTTTGTTTTGGTTGTGTTTGTGTTGTTTTGGTTTGTTTTTTTTTTTTTTTTTTTTTTTTTTGTTTTTGTTTGTTTTTTAACTAGGTCTCATCTAAATAGCTGAGCAGGAGGGAAAAGCATTAGAATATTGATCAAATAAATAGGCACAAGGAATTGAAAATTAAAGTGCTGAATGTCAGCAGGACTGTGATAAGAGAGCCCATGTCTCTGTAGCTAGGGTTTTGTAGCTCCTAAAGGCAGCAGGTATATAAAGGAGCGTGTGGAACCAGGAGGAGTTCCCTGTGGGACTGCAGATGACATTGTAACAGATGACTCCAGATGACAATGTAAGAGGAGGAATGGAAAGAAATTATATTAACAAACTGTAGTCGATGGTTATAATAAGATTTGAACTGCTGAATAACCGAACCTGAAAGACCAACATATTTTTCAAGATGGTTTAGAAGGATCCCACGATTGAGTATGTCAAAAGCTGCAATTATGTCAAGAAGTATTACAAAGGATGGATTCCTAACATCAGATACAATAAGTGTATTATTACAAATCCTGATGAGCAGAGATTTACCGCTGATGAAAAAAACGCCACAAAACAAAACCACAGTGAAACTTTTGTAATAAATTATATCCTTAAAATGTGTGCCTTATGACTCTTCCTTTCGCCTAACAGTGATAGGAAAAATAGATTTAAATCTGCTTTACTGATTACTAGAGCATATGGGGATTAAAAAATCCATTTAATACAGTTATTTTTTTAGAGTTTTAGATAGTCATAGTGGATAATAATACCTTTATGATATTTTCAATATATGAACCTAGCAGAGAAAAGATTTTTCTCAGAAAACTATCAGATATTGGCTCCAAGGGGTGTGCTGTTGGATAAAGATTTTGTTTCCCAAATTCTAAGACTGAGAGAGAAGCACATGAAACTATGGATTTTTGTTGTTGTTGTGAGAAGAGGTTCTATAATAAGTCTACCAGTTTTCTGGCATAAATTTTTCAGGGGAACAAATCTGTCTAATACATGTTTTTGATGATTGATAATGGTTTCCTAAGTCTGCTAAATAAGGAAGTAAGACATTTTCTTTCTATGTTTAAATTATGGGAAAAATAGTCTGAGTGTTATAAAATGACAAAGACATTACGAGTCACAGAGTTTTTTTAAGTTCTGAAAATTTTAGCTACAGTTAGTACACTTACTAGTTTTGTCAACAAGGACAACAATGCGCTTAATATTAGCAGTTCATTTTTTAATTTGTGTAACTCACACTTGCCATACTTAAATATGAAGAGTTTCAAACACAAAATCTCCGTAACTCCACTCCCAAACTAAAACAGAAAAGCCAATTCTAAAGCATCAAAAATCCAAGATTTGGGTTTTGTGTTTTTTGTCAGATGTGCTGGTGATTTGCAAATCATGTCATTTACGTTGTTGGGTTTGCTGCCATGTGCGCATTGTGGCTTCTCTTTCACACCTTCCAGTAGGGAGCAAGGGGAAAGCCTGTTGAAGCTTGATATGAGTGACTATGCCTAGAAATGGGGAAAGGTTTTTTTCTGAAACTGTTTGGTGGGATATTCAGAAGTAGCTTAGCACCATGCTAATGAAAATGGCTTCATAAAAAACAAGTTAGGTGTGTGATCACTGCTGAAGATATGCTGAACACCTACTGGCAATGTGCATCTTTAAATACCATAAAAATGCCTGCTCCATTTGTACCTTAGTTCAACATTTGTCTTAGCCCACTTTTGCCCCTTTTGTTTGAAAATATCTTTCTGCCGAACTTGCAGGTTTGGTTGCTGTTTGGTAGTCTTTAGTACCCGATGCAGCTCCAATAAATAGAATTTGCAAAAGCACCAAATAAAAAAAGAATCTATCTTAATTAGATGCTTAATGAAACCTAGAACAAACTATATATGAAACCCGATTTCAAAACAGAAACAAATATTTTTATATGTACTCACCAATATAAATACCTGATGCCAATGTCAAGCACGGCTTTTCTGAAACAAAAAGGAAAGTGGAGATTGCTGTTGACGTCAGAGCTTTTGTAAAATAAGTTTCTCAGATAATTGTAAAAATCTATGGTAGTCATTTTGCGGTAGTGCGTAACTTTTTGTTCATTGAACTATGTGATCAAAGAATGATGTACAGGATGGGGATGTTTGCATGGATACAGGATTGTGCTCACTCTTTGCAGTCTTCTGTTTTTGTCACTGGTGTCCTGTTTTATGAAGCAGGATTCTTTTTCTTAGTGTCTGATACAATACGATATGCAATACAATATTCAGTATTGAATTCCAAGACTTGGTGTTCATATTGTCATTCATGTTCTTGTGCAGAATCTAATAAGGGAAAAAACCCTGAAAACTTCATATTATAAATTTTAAAAAAGCCTGTTTCTGGTGTGGGAGAAGAGAAACTGGGACCAAAAAATAATAATTTTTATCTGAAAAATAGCAAAATACAGTAGAGGAAAAATGGGAACATGAACCTTGAAAAAACCCTATTTCTTCTGTGTTTTCATGGATTTGATGGATGGACCACTTGGTGGATAAGGATTTGCCTGGACAGTTGCACTCAAAGAGTTGAAGGCAGCAGCTCAATATCCAAGTGGCACCCCTCAGGGGTCAGTATTGGGACTGGTGCTGTTCAACATCTTCGTTGGCAACATGGACAGTGGGATCAAGCGCACCCTCAGCAAGTTTGCCAACACCACCAAGCTGTGTGGTGGGTCAACACGCTGGGGGGAAGGGATGCCATCCAGGGGGACCTGGACAGGCGTGAGAGGTGGGCTCGTGTGAACCTCATGAAGTTCCACATGGCCAAGTGCAAGGTCCTGCACGTGGGTTGGGGCAATCCCAAGTGCAGTTACAGGCTGGGCGGGGAATGGGTTGAGAGGAGCCCCGAGGGGAAGGACTTGGGCGTGTTGGTGGATGAGAAGCTCCATGTGACCTGGCAATGTGCGCTCGCAGCCCAGAGAGCCCCCTGTGCCCTGGGCTGCATCCCCAGCAGCGTGGCCAGCAGGGTGGGGGAGGGGATTCTGCCCCTCTGCTCCGCTCCCGTGAGACCCCCCTGCAGCGCTGCGACCAGCTCTGGGGCCCCCAGCATGAGAAGGACACGGACCTGTTGGAGCGAGCCCAGAGGAGGCCACGGAGGTGGTCAGGGGGCTGGAGCCCCTCTGCTATGGCGCCGGGCTGGGAGAGCTGGGGCTGCTCAGCCTGGGGAGGAGAAGGCTCCGGGGAGACCTTAGAGCAGCTCCCAGCACCTACAGGGGCCGGCAAGAAGCTGGAGAGGGGCTTTGTACATGGGCACGTGGTGACAGGCCAAGGGGGAATGGCCTTAAGCTGGGAGAGGGGAGATGTAGATGAGCTGTGAGGCAGAAATTGTTCCCCGTGAGGGCGGCGAGGCGCTGGCCCAGGCTGCCCAGAGCAGCTGTGGGTGCCCCATCCCTGGCAGTGCTCAAGGCCAGGCTGGATGGGGCTGGGGGCAGCCTGGGCTGGGGGGAGGGGGCCCTGCCCAGGGCACGGGGTGGGACTGGGTGGGCTTCAAGGTCCCTTCCAACCCAAACCATTCTATGATTCCATTATTCATCTTTTTGTCTGGTTTGGTTGTCACTGTATCCTCTGCCAAACTATCTAGTCTTTCCAAGCACGTGTGCCTAGCACCATGCCAAAATCTTGTGCTTTACCTACACATTTCATTTTCCTGCCCAGCTGGGGGGGTCTTCTCAGGGGTTGGCTCCTGCAGAGGTTCCTGCCTCTGTCGACCCCTCCATGCCTGCTTTGTTGTCCTGCAGCTGAGACTGCTGTCACTTACCCCAATGTGCATCTGCTGGGAAGTGGTTATGTAAAGTTGGGTTTATTTGTGGAGGTACTCCTGGAGCCAAACATCACACAGGGCCAAGCAAGACATAGTATCCTGGGTGGTGGGACTCTCCAAATCCCTCCTGAGGGCTTCTTCCCAGGGGCAACAGCTGCTGTTGAAGCTGCCTGCACAGGATGGGTGCTTGGGCTTCCCTTCTCCTCTGCTCCACGCTCTCACTCCCAGGAATACAACAGAGAGACAAAGAGCCTTTCATGAATGCAAATTTCAGTAAAAGTTATTATTTTTACTTTCATGGAGAGGGAAAAAAAAACCCACCACGGAAAAGGATTGCAAGAACAATGCGACTTCCCCACAAACCTCCAACTAACCCTTGCACTCAATTAATCTTTGTGACCTTCTAACGCCCCATGCCATGAATTGTTTCTTGAGGTTAGGAAATAGGTCTCGTAGTAGTTCCCAGATACTCCTATACAGCTTTTGTGTTCTGAGCCTTCAGATGTTGTTGATTTGAATTTGAAATTTCTTTCATGCATAATGTCTTGATCTGATAGAGCTTTCACTTTTAAAGCTGAGCTTTAATTTGTTTAATCTGGCATATTCTTAATTATACGAGCTGTAAATTTTATTGTATTGTAAAGCCCTGAAATACACACATAAAGATGCAGTGCCAAGGTATGATTGATTAACAGGACCGTCTTGCTCTTGGATGTGACAGTAACATGCACTGGGGAAGACGGGGGGTGTCTGAGAAGAAAATCCCAGTGCAGAAACACTGTCCTACAAATGCTTGTGAATCTGTGCAGTTAACTTTGCTCTAGCATGCTCAAGCACATGGGTCAGAGGCTCAGCTGGGACAAATGGTGTTGCTTTGTTTCTAGCCTATAAGAAACAGCATAAGGTGGAAAAGGGTGAGTTAAATTTAAAAAAATAATAAAAAAAAAGAAATTACTGAAATATCTTGCCGATGTCTTGCTGGGAGATTGACTTCAACTCCCTTGTCATTCCTTATTATGTGGTTTCTGGATGGTGTTGCCAGGACTGGCACTGCACGACAATTCATCTTTCAGCAGGTATTGCCTGCGCTGGTGCTACCTCAGTGAAAATGGGAACAGCAGCAGCACTGGCAGAGATGGTAACATGCTACAGCAATGAGTAAGGACACACAATTATTTCATTATTCATGCATGGGATCTCAGGAGACTTGCTATGAAATTTCAGCTTCAGAAACACCAGGGTTGTTTTTTTTTCTGGTGAGCCAAAGAAACTGCACTGCTAGCTTAGCCAGTGGAAGTAATCTAGCAAAGCTTGGTGTTTGACGCAGTCAGGTCAGGAGAAGGCAATGATGCAACAAGTCTTTTACTTTAAAGCAGGACATGGGACCATGCTTTGCACCCTTAAAGATGCTGTAGGACTGTTTCTGAAGCATCAAGGTGGAGCTCTGTGCAGTTACCCTTGTGCTGTGCAAAAGGCATGGCATTATCAACGCAGTCTGCTTTGCCTTGTTCTCCAGGTAGTGGCAGGAATCACTAGTGCCTGAATTTTCCAGAAAGCTGGCGATTGTCACTGGTCCATGGGGACATGTGGAGGGTGGATGTCTGTATAGTTTCCATTCACCCACCTCTTCCTATATCTTCATTTACGGGGCTGCTCAAAGTGGTGCCAAGTTTTGCATGTTGCGCCTGTAACTTTGGTTGCATGCTGCCTTTCATCAGGAACTTTGCGTGGTCTGTCTAGCCGGCACAGATAGTCAGCAGTCATCTGTTACCTCCAGATAAAGATGGGACAGCTTGTTACATGACTGATGGCTTTTGCCAAGTCTTCTAAGTATGATTAATACATAAAAATGGGTAGTCGGGTGATAGGTAAATAGGAAAAACAGAGGAACTCTCCTCAAGCCAGTTTTTGTATGTCCATTCCTGTGCTTTGATCAGAAGGAAATGTTACAGGAGCTTGCTGATAGCCCAGACCACTGAATAAGAGAAAACAGACATGGTCAAGACATGCAAAAGTCACACTCCCTGAAGTTGTAAGAGTACATGAAAGTCCCCTCTCCTAGAGAAAGTGATACTGCAGCCTTAGCAGTTGAAGAAGCTGAAAAATATGACCCGTTCTGTAAAACTTGTACAATCCAATGTGGGTACATTCTTATCTCCTGCAGCTACATAATTCAGAGAATCTGATTCATGGCTTTTCAATGGTGAGATATCAGAATACCATAGTAGCTATGATTAAAAAATCAGGAAAATATGCATTGCTTTTGATTGCATAATTGCTGTGGTGCTATAAAGAATAATCTCATTATTTTTACACTATATGGGGCTCTCAGCACACCCTACTGATTTGTTAACAAGGCTGTGGGTAGTAGACCATGTTGGGGTAGAAGACCATATCTGACCACCTCACTCTTTATTTAGGAATAGAGTTGCATTAGTGGAAATAACTGCTCTGTCTGCATTCAGCCTAACCTATAGTGGAGTTTGACACATATGTAGTGACTTTAAGTCAACTGGTATTTGTTGCGATGGCATTTCTGAATACTCCACTCTTTCAACGTGCATGTGCAAAGTTCCAGGTTACCTCTCTCTGAAGGCTCTTTGTGGTCCAGTAGGTTAATTTCGTTCACCCATGGTAAATTAATTACTCTCCAGCCTGCTGTTTATTTTAAAGTACACAGCAGAAAAGTGTCATATAGATAGGCAGATACACAGCATGCCAGCTTACATTATTACTGTTCTGGCAGGTAGGGCCTCATCTTCTGGGTGTCCTGGATATCCACAACCTGCTTCACAGCTAGCAGCTCTCTGAGGGCTTGCTGCTTGCAGGAGCTGCTCACTATCATAGGACCAAGCCCATGACGCACCAAAACCAATTTAAAAGTCCCGTGAATGCTTTTCTCCTCCTTCCACTGAAATATATCTTGCTTCTGTCTAAAGGGTTCAAGTCACTCACGGGCTCATTCTGCATGTTTGAATCACTGGGGGACATGTCATTGACTTGAGAAAATGGATCACACGCATACTGAAGGATGCGTCATGCAGTAGCTTGAGCACAGCAATTCCCCAAAATAATCAGAAGATATAAAATTGTTTTGGCCAGTTATGGTTTTCCAGACAACCCTTCAATTTTACCTACTGTTTAAAGGCTAATATACTGCTTGCTGCTGCTGCTGCAGGTTTGTTCCAAAGCCAGCCATCATTTTTGTACTTTCATGCATAACTTTGGAAAATGATGAAAATATTTCATTGCAAACCAGAAAGCAAAAAAAAAAAAAAAAAAAAAAAATCAACCAGTAAACTTGTGTACAGTGAGATAAAAATCAGTGTTTCATTACTTATTTATTTATTCATTTATTTAAAAATCTTTAACCAGAAAAAATCATTAAGATGCAATATCTCATGTACAATGATGGCCTAGGGATGGGAGATGGATTAAAAAATGTAAATACTATTGGGTCTAATGTGCGTACCATTAACACAAATATGAAATTAATGTAAAAGTTTCTGAGAGTGCAAACTTAGTTTTAACTCTTTAAATATATGTTTAGAATAGTGCAGAACGGTAGTAGGCTTTGGCAGATGATAGAGGCAGTAAACAATGTGTCTCAAAAGAGACAAAATGTCAGCAAAATAATTGCCTAGCAGTACTTCATATCAATTAATTCATTTGTATTTAATTAAAAGGAGTCATAACAATTGGCTGCTGTATAAAAGCCCCTTAGCTCTAGAGCCTTCTATGCTTTTCCTTAGTTTTCTGGGGCTGGATATTGTTAGCCTTTTTGAATAATTCAACCCAGATCTATTTCCTAAACAGAAAATCTATCTTTGAGTTATTCCTTTTTCTGCAGGGAAGTAGCAATAAACAGTAGCTTTGTGCGCCTTATAAATGACAATGAGGGAGACTAGGGACGGGATTTCAGAAAGTACTTGAAACTGAAAATGTTGGGGTTCCTAAATCAGCTAGGTGCTTCTAAAGATGTACATTATCCAAGATGACTCCAGTGAGTCTGCACGGGGGGTGAGTGCATCTCTGGCCTGGCCGTTGCTATAAAGCCCTGGCAGAAATGTAGCCGTGACACCCAAGTTCATCTACCATTTTCTTTACTGTAGTGAGGTTCGTTTTATGCTGGATGATTTCTGCATCTGTTCCTACACATGGCCAGGTCTGCAGCCCCCTCCAAACGGAGTCTTATTGTACTCACTCAGAGCTATTGAGAATAAATGTGATCCATGCATCTGGTGAGGAGACCTACTGGTTTAAATGCCTCTTCTTGGGAATACACAAGTGTAAGATGCCTGATCAATCTGTTGAACAAATCCCATCAAACAAGGGTTTGGCGGCTGCCCTTACACATGCCAATGATGGTGGTCCATGTGCCAATTCCCATCTCAGCTCTGCACTCCCTGCCACCTTGCTCCCAAAGAGGTCCTGGGTCTGCACACTTGAGCAGAACCCCAGCATGGTTTTCCTTTCCTCGCCAACAACTACATCTCTAGAAAGTAGCAGTGAAAATGATAGGTTTTGATTTACCTGGTTTTCTCTGTCTGAAGTTAAAATAAGCTAATGTTTAAACTAAATGATGCTTGCTGAATGAGGTGGACGAATTAATTTGTTCAGAGTATTATCTGTGGTTGTTTTTATTATTTATTGTTTTGTTGTATAATTTCCCAGCTAATGCACAAAATCTGATAACCTGTGGTCCCTTTCTCAGTCATTAGTGCAAATTAACAAAGTTTGTTACTAAACAAAAAGTAAAATAATATATCAACTTCCATCATGTGCTATGAGGTATCATCTGTTACCTCAGTACCTCTGGAGACACTCATTACTGTAGTATAGGACACCTGACCTGTGGGCGCACCGTGATTTTAAGAATAAAACATGAAGAATTTGGAGATGCTTCCTAGGTGGATGTCGCCAGCTGCTCTGGAGGAAGCCCAAGATGTGCAAGTCATGTTTCAGGAGGGTCCCAGCCATAGACCTTTTGCTGGTACATCATGATGAGCAGGAAAATATTCATCACTTGAATGTTAATACCAAAGTGACATAGACGTTAGTGCAGCAAACTGTTATTGTGAGTCAAGTCTTCCAAAGTCCAGACTGACCTACCACCAGGTAGGTCAGTATAAAATCCTAGAATGGTTTGGGTTGGAAGGGACCTCGAAGCCCACCCAGTCCCACCCCGTGCCCTGTGCAGGGCCCCCTCCCCCCATCCCAGGCTGCTCCCAGCCCCATCCAGCCTGGCCTTGAGCACTGCCAGGGATGGGGCACCCACAGCTGCTCTGGGCAGCCCGGGCCAGCGCCTCGCCGCCCTCACGGGGAACAATTTCTGTGTAATATCTAAGCTAAATCTACTTTCTTTTAGTTTGAAATCATTCCCCCTTGTCCTGTCTCTGCAGACCCTGCCAAAAAGTCTGTCCCCATATTTATTATAAACCTCCTTTAGTCCTGGAACGCCAGTACTGGAAGATTTTTGAAATAAGGTATTTTGAGGTGAAGACTGCAGTGTTGGCTGCCATTAGTGGCAGCATCTCCCCAATGGTGTTTTGTCAGTGCTGTCCGTAGGCTTACTGACATTGTTTCCCCCTGCCTTTGGCATAAACCAGAGGTAGAGTTTGCTGAGGGAGTGGGGTTAGAGGCATCTAAACATTACTCTAGAGGGGTGCAAGAGTGGCAGGAGTCTGTTCCTGGGGTCTACTGCTCTTTGGCTTGCCTGCACTGGAGGCACCTCCTGTTTTGGGAGGAGTTTGCCATATGGATTTATGATTGTTGTTATTTCTTGCCATCCTTGGCCTCCCCAAAGAGGAAAGCTCTCTCTCGCCCTGCGTGGCGGTGGTGGTGCGGAAGGGTTAACCCCTGTCAGCCCCCCCCCCCCCCCGCCCCCCGCCTGCTGAAGTGCCTTGTTTGCAAAGGATTGATAGAGTACCCTTGAGAGAAAGATTCGCATTTTCACTGTTCCGTGTCAGGGAATGAGGCTGTGTGATTTTTGTGTCATTTTGCACTACCATATTTCTTCCATTAGGAATTCTAATATTTCACAACCTCTGTCAAGGAAACTGCTACTCCTAATGCATACGGCGAATGCATTCCAGATGGCCTCATAATCCAGTTCAGGTTTTTCACATACATTATTTCAGTTCCACTGTGGATCCAGGCTCAGGTTTGCCAAAGCTGGTTTCATGATTCATTTGCAACTGCAACAAGTTAATCCCAGAGCGAATAGCTATGTCCACTTCAGGTGAATTCTTCTTGCATGCTGGCTCCAGACATTGGCTGGTAAGAGGTGCTTCCAAAATAGCAATTTATATTCAGCATCCTTGTGCCAAATTCTTCCTCTCCATATCCATGGCCAATGGATCAAGGAGATGTTTCTAAAGCAAGTTTCCTTAATTTATGAATAGTATTAGCTAGCCATTGAAACAGGTCCAGTTCAAAGAATGCATTTTAATGCATCAAGAAAAATATTTTAAAGGGGAAAGTCCAATGAAATACGCACATAGAATATTAAAATTTAAAATAATTCCATGGACTAAATGATTATTGGAGTTCATCTTCATTAATTCTCAGTAAAACAAACTAAGCAGTAGCAAATAGGCAAAGTAGAACTTTGCACAGCTTTTCTGAGGTTCATAGGGTCAGCCTTGTTTTCTGTTTGTTTCCTTCTATATTTGTTTGGTTTTTTGTTGTTGGTGGTTTTTTTTTTGTTTTTTTTTTGTTTTTTTTAACAGAGCTTTTTTATTGCATTGATTTATGCTGTTGTTTGTTTAGGAATTTCTGTAAGTCTGTGCTGGATACTAAATACAATTTTCTATTTACATTTTGATCGTGAAATATTTTACTGAACATCACACTAGTTCTACTCATCTGTTGCACCCTTGTCACAGCTGCTGAGAAGCCCAGCTGGAGACAAAGCTGTCTCCATCCCTTTTGGTCTCCTTTTGTCTCTGGCACATTTGGCTCCATCACACCAGATGAAATGAAATGATATTTCCTAAGCACTGACCTCTTCGACACTTCTGTGGACTCAGCATCTTAATTGCTGTTAGTGTGAATCATCTAAAGCTGGTGCATAATTTCTCGAGACATTTATAGGAGATCTACAGTAGACATTTACTCCAAATAACAAAAATAAAGAAATCCATAAATCCCATGAAACTTTCCCCTACTTCATTTTAAGTTGTTTATACAAGGAACTTCATGTTGTAATAACACTTTTTGGCCTTTGTTTGATTGGAAATTTCTATTAAACTGTTATGAGAAAATAACTTTAAGCTTCAGGTTTTATGTTTCAATTTGATTAACAACAGGCTTTTACAAGGGCTCTAGCACTGCTGCCTATACTGTACGCATCCAACGTTATTGCACTAGCTGTTTTTCTGTATGGAGTGGACTTTATCAAGAAAATTATATTTCCTGCATATGACATTTTGGAAATGTATTGTATGTCATATCCCTGTCTTAAACGCTGTTAGTGCGAATCATCTGACTCTGGTTTATAATCTTTGTACTATATTTATAGCAGACTGTTGCTCTGTAGTGTTCTAAATTTCCTGCTTATGATGCAATGGCAAAAGTCATTAAACATTAGCAGTAATAGTATTTTCACTGTAATAAAGTGTTAATTACTTCCACATGTTAATCGAGTTGGGGGGGTAGAGAGATTTTTGCTATTGTTACTGTGCCTAAAATAATTTCCATGTGATAATTTTCCAGGATATCAAAAACTGAATAATTATGCACTAATTAAGAAAGTAGAGCCTGCTCTGGAGTTAAGACTGCATTAATTTTAATGTTTTTACAGTCCTTTAATTGGGGAAAGGGCTGTAAATTGAGAGCTGACGCACTCTCCTACCATAAGCAGGCCTGCCTTTGCGCTCTGCCTCCTATACACTGCAACCCAAGGTCAACACAAGTTTGCAAAATCCCTCTGCTCTTCATACGAAATGTATTGGTGGTGAAGCGTGCATCTATCACTCTGACAAGCATTTAACTCTCCAAGAGCACATGCTCTCACTTCTTAAATTATTAATTGTATTAAATACATTTTCATATCGTGGACTGTTCACTATAAACTGTTCCTGGGCAGGGAGAGGCGGTCCCCCCACAGTATGAGACAGTTTGCCTTCTGTTGTTTCGGCTGGGAAGGGCTCGGTTTCGGGAAGCTGCCGCTGAAGGGCTTGTGAATGAAAAGCACTGCAAATGAAACTACCGAAAATTGCTGAAAAAGTCACCCTTGCAAAGTCTTTTTTTTTTTTTAATGTTGATCGGTTGGCTTTGATTTTTCTCCTCTCTTTTGTTCTGCACTAATGTCTATAAGTCCATATTGTTTTGGTTTGTTTATACCTTTACACTTATCAGCTCGTGCAGTTTTCCAGGGTATTCTCCCTGTCACACCATTATCACAGGCAATGGCATCATCATCCGCTTCATTATCATCTCTGGGTCATTCCAGCCCAGAATGGCTTCGTGTTACAACTAAAAGGAGGAATCTGGCAAATGGATCATATTATCTCCCTCTCTCACTCCAGCATTTGAATGCATTATACAAGATGCAGTCTTTATATTAACAGGCATCATGACCTTTGCTTATAACATGTTTATTTTAGCAATACTTGCTAGTGCTGCTGGAGTTCAGCTCCTGCCAGTTCCTGATGCTATTGTAAGCCCTGTGTTTATACCTCGCTCATGCCAAATCGGCTCCCAGGCTGCAGAGGAAATGTTAAGGTCCAGGTGGGAAAGTGGAGATGGGGAGGCAGCTCGTGTCCCTGCCTGCCAGCTTGCCTGCTGGGTGCCCTGGGAGGGACATGACCTGGGGGGCTGCTCCCAGCCTTGTCCCGGGCAATGGTGCCAGCTGCAGAGGGACCCCATCCTGTGGTCACCATGCTGGCTCCGACCTGGGGTGTTGAGGGCTGTCAATGACAGAAAACAAAGGGACCTTAAAGATCACCTTGTTCCCATCCCCTGCTGTGTGCAGGGCCCCCTCCCCCAGCCCAGGCTGCTCCCAGCCCCATCCAGCCTGGCCTTGAGCACTGCCAGGGATGGGGCACCCACAGCTGCTCTGGGCAACTGGATCACTGGATCTGTATCTGCAATTAACTCTTGAAGTGTCACACCCAGATTTTAATGGAGGCATCTTATGGCAATCAAGGTTTGGTGCAGGTGGGATACTCCAGGTCATGGAAGAATAAGGGATTCACATCATTTTAAAGCAAAGATTGCTGTAAAGCAGTTAAAATTCAGGGGAAGACATGTTGGAAATGTGTTTGGGGTGTGGGTCCCCAGATTAAGATGAAGTTAGAAACAGCGAAACTTTTCACCCACTGCAAAGCTGAACTACCCACAGGAACCTTCAGCAGACTTTAACACTTACCTGTGACTTGGAGCTCACATTTGGTTGAGGTTTGAATCTCACACCTTCTTATTGGTATCCCTTCATTTCCATTTGGTCATTAAGGAAAGCACCTCAGACACTAATAGAAGAATTAAAATATTTTACTAGCACACATGTGTATACTTACGTGGTTTACTTGCAGTTTACTTATTGTTTAATTCCAGATCTACTTGAATATCTCTTCCACAGGAAGTTTTGTAAAATAATAGGAAACCCATCACTTTCTCAACATTGAGGAGGTACCTTGTTGGTACAAGCACAGGTAGACCTAAGCATGGCTGAGAAATGGGACCCCCATCTCCATCTGACCTTTCCTGGAGAGCTCGTTGGACAAACGTTGTCTAGGGCTCCTTTTAAAATTTCCTCCGTTTTCTGCTTTTGTGCATTTTCTTAATAGCAATATCTTAATGGCTTTACTGGTGTCAAGATTAATATATGGCATCATTTGAAAGAAATAGATGTAAATATCTTGATGGTAGGCATAAATGTACATCACCTTGAGCCTCCTCCATGTCATTTCAACAATAAATATCGAGAAGGCAGTGGGCATTTGCCAGTACTGCAAAATGGACAAAGTAAATTTGAGACACTTTTAGAGGTGTTTCCAAAGTGTGTTGATGCATTTTGATACATCTCCCTCTGTAACAACGTGAAGTGACATAAGCTAAAATTGAGTGGCTTGGAAGCATCTTTGCAGTTTACTGCTTTCTGCTAAAAGAGTGGAGAAATAACCCCTGCCTTCTGGAGGTGATGGTTTGAAATGCAGAGTGCGTGAAAGTCAAAGTTAAATTTCTCTTCATCCTGCACCCTAATGAGGGCAGGTACTAGTCACGATTTGCTTTGCCGGATGCGTTGGACAGTTGGGCACGAAGCAGTGGAAAACTTGTGGGTGGAATTGCAGCCCAAAAGTGCAGATTTCTTAGCTGTTTTTTGAAGAATATTTCTTACATCATTTTAATGGCACATTCCTTTGAGGCAACATAAAGAACATTGTGCTGCAGTTGGTGCTTTTATTACATCTGTTCAATGGTTCAGGAGGAAGAAGTCATATTTTTAAATGGCCAACGTACTATTGTCCGGTTGGAAAACTATGAAACATCTCTGCAGAAATCAGTCTACCTTCTGTTTAAGAAGGAAAGCTTGCAGGAAAGTTGACAAAGAAAAATCACAGAAAAGCCAGGGAAAACATTTTTCACCCAACTTTTTTTTTTTTTTTTTTTCCTTTCTTCCGCTCCAGTTTCTCTATTACCATTGCATTAATTAGAAATTTAGGTAAATGACATAAGTGCCCTAATTTTTTATTTCTGCCAGGAGAACAATTAGGCTATTAGAAGTAACAAATGGTCTCGACGCATGCTGCCTGTTGAAAATTTCAAGCTGCATTATTTCTGACATGAAAAAAACCCCAACAAATAATAGTTGTTTTGGCCAGTTTTTACCATAAGCAATGTCAGCTTTAGCAGATGCAGTGTACCATTGGCTTTTTTTTCTTTTCTTTCTTTTTTTTTTTTTTTTTCTATTGTCATGGCTCATTAAAGTATGCTGACTCTTGTGGATTCCCATTTCCTTTAGGTAAATAGTTATTTACACGAACTACGACATTTTTCTTTGGTGACAATTTCTAATTGTTCAGGCAACCAAGGTTGATATATTAACCACTCTGAATAAAGCTTCACCTATGAAATAAATTACTTTAAATTAGCTATCCTTTCAAAAGAGGCAAAATTTCCAAAAGGACAAATTAGACCCTTCTTAGCCACATATGGTAAGTGTTTTAAGCGTTTCCCCACTGGTACTTACTCTAGAGAACAATTCTTCATGATGGAGTGGAAGACTTCTTAACTCATTTGAGGTCCTTTTCATGCCAGTGCTTGCCAGCAGCGTACTCTGAAGGGCTCACGTTGTGGCTGAGCACCGCACAGGCTGTGTTACGCGTGGCTTTAATAACTTATCGCTCTTACATTTTTAACTCTTGACATGCTACATTGCAGATCAGTGGCAGAAGAGCCCCCGCCCTGGTTTATGTTTTAGTTACTCTCCTTTTTAAGTGAAAATTTGCTTTCCAGCTTTAGCCTTTCTAAACGAGGTGCAAGTACATCCGTACACCATAACCTTTGTGCTCATCACAGCTGCAGGAAGGACCTGTATGCCTTCAGTTTGTATTTCTTAGCCACAACTTCAGTTAACAGACCTGATTCTGCTTTCATTATGCAACTGAATTGGGAGAAATCTCACCAGAGGCAGCAGGCTTAAACTGGTGTGAAACAGTTCACCTTAGTGGAGATTAGGTTTATTCCAAAGACTGGTACTTTTAAAAGTATCTATAGCCTTTTATGCAGAGTAGACATGAATGGGATGTCATCTCCTCCGGGTTAGGATTTTAAAAGCATTTAAATGAATTTGAAAATACCTTTCTTAAGCACCTAGGCAGCTTTAAAAAGCTGTAAGCCCTACCAAACTCATGTCCTTTTGGCTTCCAAGTACCTAAGTCCCATTTCAACGTAACCTAGGGCAAAGCCACTTAGGCACTTTTGAAAATGTTACTGACATAACTCTTTCCCCAGTGTCTGAGTTGTGCCAAATATTGCAAGATAGAAACCCAAGATAACATGTTTTTCTAATTTAAGTCATAACTTGACCACATTTTAATGTCCACATTTTGTATTTCGAAACTAAGAACTTCTTACAAGGAAGCATCCAATCAGTTTAAATTATGCTTAGTTTGTTTTTATGGTTTCCCATGACTTTTTTAGGCCAGTGTAGTTTCCCGTTTCCCACACATTAGAAGTCAGTATGTCAATACATTGGAATGTATTAGGCTGTTTAGCATAATTTGAGCACACTTTTGAAAAGGTTTCTACTACAGAAGACCTAGATATTGTACATCCATTTTACAAAAAAATACCAAATTAAAAGAAGATTGTGTTTTTTGTTTGTATGGGAAAAATTTAATTAAGAGTTATTTTGGTACTAATATTTACTCTACAAGAGTAATTAAAATAGAGAGATCAGTAAAATGGGTGTAGCTCTAAACACATGTTCTTGCTTTGTTTAATTATGTTGATTAGGTTTAAACCCCAATTTGGCATCACCTCCCTTGTCTTAATATGTTGTTGATGAAACCATGTGGAGACCTGACCTTAATATAATCATGACAAACCTCATTTGATTACCTTTAGCTAATTAAAACATACATTATATGTACCATAATATTAATATTATTCATCTTGCACTCCTCTCACTCTTTGTCGTTATGCTGGAAAGGAAATCTTATTTGTGAGATTTCTGTCTCTCAAGGACCTCGTGCCTTTTGTATAATTGGGAGAGGTGTTTATTTCATGGGCCAGTTATAATAACAGTAATTATCATATAAAAGTTCTGTGAATTTTTAAATTGTGACTTGGTGTTAAGTTTACTGTGGGTCTGTGTTGGTGCATGTGGGTAGCAGCCTGCAGCGTGCATGGGACAGCTGTGGGGCTTGTTGTGTCCCCCAGCCCGTCCTTCTTCTTTCCTCTTTCTTTCTTCTATTTTAACCAGTTTGGAGCTTCTTCTCCTGTTCTCAGCTGTACATATTGCAGTCTGATATGCTTGGTGCCCTGTTTACCTTTGGCACCCAGGATCTGGCCCTAGACTTTGGTGACTTTTTATTTCAGATACCGGGTTCTTGCCCAGAGCAGTTCCTGTGGGTACTGCAAACTTGCCTATGCTTTTGGTGCTCATGCATCACAAAGGTTGGTATGACTTGGAAATGCCTTAGGGGAATCTCCCTGCCCACCCTGGGGCTTGTATCTTCTCCTTGGTGGGAGTCTGCTGCAATAACTGCCTTGCTCATGTCTCGGCTCTGCATGTGGCTGGGCACCACCCTGCTGCAGAAGTGTTAAGCCACCATCATCACAGACTTTTTCTTTCCTAAGCTGCAAACTGTGAAGTGTTGTAGAAGGGCAACTCATTGTTGCTCTGTGAACAACATAAATTATATTTGACTAAAATATTTTTATAGCATCTTTTACTGTGGTGCCAGGGGCATCATCATAGCCTTTAATTTCACATTGGTCTGGTGTGTCTGGCAGGGTCAGCACCCCTACTTTGTACCTGCAAGAAACTACAATGCAAATAGAGCAAGGAAAAAAAAAAAAGACATTTAAGTGGAATTTATGAAAATTTTGGAAGTGATCAGATCTGCAGCTCCCCATGAGCATGGCATAAAAAAGAAATTTGAGCCTTAGCCATCAGAGTCCCAGGTTGGTGCCTACCCCACTGGACCATTTTTCTTCTAAGGTGTTTTGAAGTAAGCATAGCTACTTCTAATATACAATTGGTGCAGAAAATTACCTTCCAAAATATATCTAGAAGTCTTTCTGCTTACAGCACAAGCATGATGCAGGAACTGGCTTCATTTATCATCCAAGCTTACCGGGGAAGCACTTGGGTGCTTCCTGATTTGATTTTCCTTCAAAGCATGTTCCCTCATCTTCCACTCTTTGGCAGTGGGAGGCTTTCTTTTAAAATAGTATCTGAAGAAGTTGGCCTAAATAACAGTAATAATAACAAGAAAAAAAAATTAAAAGTTACAACCACTTCACCTCTCCTGAGTGCCATAAAAGCAGGACAAGGACAGTGATGAACAATCAAGGTATACTCATGTCAAGAGCAGTCATTCCAGTCCCAGCCGACAGCATGGCGCTGAGACAGGGCGCATGATAAGGCTGCCAAGCCATCGCTGTGTTAATCTGCTTTGCAAAAGCCTCGCTGGGGGCAAGAACTGGAGCCACCAGTGTGATACTGCAGGGTCCGAGGATGGTGGCCCCATCATCTATGTTCTCATACTTGGCTGTAGGCTTCAGGTCCTCGCACCTGCAAACAGTGGGCACATGAGGGAGTGATACCCACATCTCTTGGTAAATCTCTTGGCTGTTGCCGCTGTCCCCGTTATTTCCAAACTCATTGCAAAGAAGAAGTACCAGTATTTGACCACTAGTGGGTCGAGGATATTAAATTTTAATGCTTCCATCTTCCTACCAATGCACCTTGTGGAAAATAAATAAATAATGGTTTAAAAAATGTACAAAATCTAATTTAAAATGACATTGGGGTTTTATTTAAAGTCATGGAAGCTGGTTAATTCCAAAATGCTCTCATTAACTCACATCATTTAACAAGTTTCTATTCATTTAGCTCTCCCTCTCCAGAGCCTCTCAGCTGCTCTACCTCAACACATTGACAGCCTTCTGTGCTTCTGCTTCCCAGGGGGAGCTAAGGTGACTTTAAACTACCTTTCCATTCTCCCAGCGTTAGGGTGCAGAAATGAAATGGTGCAACTCAGCCAGCTCTGGAGGCCTGTCTGAATTATGGCGGGTTCCCTGGCTGCCCGCTGAGCCCAGTGTTGATGTTCACTGCCATCCTCCCAAAACTCTGCGCCCTCCTGGCCTCCCCTCCACGCCCCCATTTCCAGTTGTTTCTACAACGTCCTCGGCTCCTGCATGGGGGATATTTCCCATGGCTGATCTATAATTACTGAGCCATCACAGGCCTTGCAATAAGTGTAAAAGGGTCGAAGTACAAATGAGGATGTCACCCCACTTGTTCATTATGGGCTCCGAATCTTCCTTCTCTGTGGGCCTACTTTTCTGTCCTTTATCTTTCAGTTTCAGCTCTCTCTCAGGCATATTATCTGGTCCATTTCATGATATTTAGGGCTACTGGGTCGTTTTGTTCCTTTTTGTCTTCGTCATTAGCAGCAGCTTGTTCCGTACTCCCTCTAAAATGACTCCCTAAAACTCATTTGCTATGCTTTTGCTTTTCTTTTTTTTTCAAATGAATTTCAAAAGAGTGCCTTTTCTCTCCCTTGCTTCCCTTTTCTTTTATTCCTCCTGGAATCTGAAAATTTTATTTCCAAAAGTGATTACTTTATATATAATTAGTAGCTTTTTTGAAGCTTGGATTTGAGACAGAGGGTTTTGAGTGAAAGCTGAGCAAAGACCTTTCAGTAACGGAGCCCCCTTTCCGATGTCTCAGGCTCAGAACATCCAAAAGTCTTAGTTTCTTCTGAAAATATGAAGGTTTGTTTTTTTCTTCTGGTGCTACAGCCAGTCTGCTACCATTGGCATGCCTGAAACCTGGTGGTGGGCATTCAATCCTTGGCTTTGATTTCCATATAAAATGCTAGAGGTACTGGATCCAGCAGCCTATCTTAGGTACATGGCTTTATCGTTGTGTATTTTTTTATATAGGCAAGTGACTGTCCATGTGAGACATGGACATGAGGGACAGGCGTGAGCACTGTTTCTGTTGTCTAGCCCTATCAACAATAATGCAGATGTCTTAATCTGGTAGAAGTGCTGTTTTTCAGGGCTTCAGGGGGTGAAATCTGCAAGTTATGCTGATAAATTCTTTCCGGGTATTGGTTTGAAAAACACAGCAGCTTTCCTCTGGAAAAAGCAAAATATTTTCTAGCTCTGGAGAAGGTGCACATTCATGAATAAATGATCCTTCCTGAGCATGAAACCCTGCAGTGGCTGCATTCTTCAGACTGCAGCAGGCGGTCTGAGCAGAGCATGTCCTCAGCAAGGTTTTGTTCTCCTGACCCTGACATGACAAATTCATGTTTGTGTTGTGGATGATCCCACAGCTGAGCCTGGCTCCTCAGCCTGGGCAGCAGGCGCGCTAACCTCTGTTTGAAGAGGCAGCATCCCTCTCTGGCCAGCCCCCGAGGCCTCTTCTGGCACTGGCTTTGCTTGCCATAAAGGTTCTTAGTTCAGGAGTGAAGGATACGAGAAAAGGTGGAAGTTTTTTGTGAAAAAGAAACAGCAAGAAAAATCTTGTAGTCATGCAAAGGCGAGGCTGGTCTCTGTGCTGGAGGCTGGTGATGTCCCCACAGCTGGGGCTGGGCACTGGTGGGTGGGCTTATTTGGCTTTTTTGTGGACTTTTCTATCTGTCTCCAAAATAACTGGACCAAGCTCAGCAAGTTCAGGTGCGGTAGTGAGCAGTCACCAGCCATCGCAGCTGTAATTTCAGGCCACCACCATGCCAGGCTTTGCTCCAGCCCTGACCTGGAGGTGACAGGCACAGCATTCCTTTGCCAATTGCCACTTAGTTCTCATTTTAACTAATTAAAAGACTTTTGACTTTTTTTATTTTGATAGTAATTTGATGCTTTATGTTAGTTTTACACTGAGCACTTAGGTTGGGTAAGAATATTTATTCCTGAGAACTTATTTAATTGGTAATTGCATTTCACTTGGAAAAAACTCAACTAATTTTAAAGAAAAATAATTAAAAACATCAGTTTAGTCTTGATCATTTGGGGAATAAAACCTATATTTAATCATGCAATGGATTTTTATTATTTTTATTCTTGTGTTATAGCCAGTGTACAGTGGTTTTATCTCCTCTTTGTACTTGCAATAACATATTATTTGACCATGAATCACTTTAATGGATTGAAACATAAGCATGTGAATTGAAAAATAGATACATTAGTCAAATCAATAAATAAATATGAAAATATATTTCTACTATGAAAAACCATCTTGGCTACTGTGTCCTCCAACTTGGACAGAGAAAGCTGAAATATATAGCTGTAAAATATGGCTTGCCGTGTCAACTAGCCAGTGCCTGCAGCCTAAAAGGAATTTTGAGCACTGGGTAAGTAGTATTTCATCAACAAAATCATAAAATAAAGACATTAAAATGAAGGAATGATTGAGTGCTGCAGGACGTTTGTAAAATCACCCTTCAGTCTGGGGCTGGAGTAGTTTAGTATTAGACATTGCATACTTTTCATATAAATTTGCTTACAAATAGCATGCCTTAACAAGCAATATTGCCAGACTGCCCCTGTAGCAAATATTTTTTCACTCCGCTGCTAAACAAACTCTACTCATGTATTCTATGGTGTGGCTACAGTGGGTATAAATAATACAACCTTAATATTGTAAAAAGAATACAGTATAAACCTTCGCACAGAGTATTAAGAACTTGTAATTAACTAAAACAGGTTTTGAGCTACTGAAAAGCCTTTTTTTCACATATTTGTCATTGCGAAGGTCCATCTGTGTAGTTTTTTGGAGCCTGGTTCTACTTTACAATACGCTGGGGTAAATCCAAGTTTTCATTTATCTCAGGGAAGGTCGCTTGGATTTACACCATTCTGATAGCAGAATATGGCCTTTTCAATTTACATTTGTGTGACCTTTACTCTGCCAGGACTGTATCCTGGTATTCAACTTTCGAAGCCGATAAACAACCTTTATTGCTATGGATCAGTATCAGCAGTTCAATAAAATGGATATGTTAATTGTTCATCTTACATGGTCTAGAAATAAGCAGTCTTCTAGAAATAATGTCAGCCTTTTTTTAGCTGACACACAGTTCGAAAAAGAGGAGCTTTCAATTTAAGTTGCTAATTAGCTATATAAGACAATGATAAAAATACAGACTTCACTAAAGTTTATTTACATTTTTATACCTTGACATTTTATGCAAATATTTAGTTGTTATTTGCATATGACAAGAATATCTGATATCACGTTACTTCAGGTCCCTTCAAATTCTGATATAAAGCAAAAATGTGCGTTAACATATGATACTTTTAACCTGGTTTATGGGCTGCGTTGCTATGTTTTGACTGATACATTTTGCATGTTAACTAGGCTTTGTATGCAATCACCCCAGATTCCCTTGTCTTTGATACACAGTTTGAATTACGAGTGTGCTTAGTACTACCAGGAAGCTGAAATGGATTGAAACTTTGAATTAAAAAACAAGAACAAAAAAGTGAACTTAAAAGCAACTGGCTTTGGTTAGGTTGTGGCATAACAACTGCAAAATACTCACCAAATCAGCAGTTAGAAAGTACTAGAGTAAGATAAAATATTATAAAAAATAGCATTAAAAAAAATCTGGGTCAAGGCAAGACCTGTTTGCAATTAATTTGGCCTGATGATATTGCATCTTCTTGCTGGGGCACCCTCAGAGGTTCTTTGTGGTGCGGCGTGGCCCCGGGGAAGCACTGGGCATCCAGCCTTGCAAGGGAGGTACGGCTGAGAAAACCTCACAGGGTTGGGCTCCAAACACAAATGTCTCCTGAATCTCTGCAAACAATCACACTTCAAATTACTGTGCAGCTTTATTGTATTTTCAGCAGTGTGCTTTGCTGGCAGTAGAGAGACAACTTCAGAGGTAATACCCTGGAATCTCTTCCTGTTATAGATGGCTGTAGCTCATATATATAATGTGATTATTTCTTTCATTAAAGGAACTAAGTAATGTTATTAGATTTTGCTTTTTTTTAGGGCATCAAATAGTTTATTTTACTGAGGCTGGAATTGTTCTTTTCCAGAAATCCAGAGGTCATTTATTATACAAAGCACCTTGCGTTTACAGAAAAGAAAGACAGCAGCTTTAGCTGTATTTCTTGTGTCTGCTTCCTCATTGCCTGAGTGTGAAAACTTTATTGGTCATTATCTACTGGGCTGTGATGAAGTGACAGATGATTTATTGGGAGCCAAAAACTGTGTTTCAATGGTGAACATTTTTATCCTTTTGTGTTGCAGCCTGCCAACCCTTCTAACTGCTGAGGCAACAAATAAAGAAAACTCACTGCTGGAGGGCCCTGTGACTATCACTCATAAATGTCCACATTTCAGATCCCACTCTGTTTCTAATTTGATTCAATTCCCTTTTGTTGCTTAAAAATTCAATTTGTTTAATTGAGCTGTTTGACAGTAAAATCTGAATTCCATGCATTTTAACCATTCATATTAAATTTCCCTCCACATAGTACTTTTATTAATGTACTTTAAAAGAGGTCACTTTAATTTAAATTTGGTGACCTTACAAGCTTATAAAAAGATCTATATGCTATCCTTCTCAAACTGAAATTAAATTGAATAAATGTAAGATAATGTTACAGTAGACATTTCTGACTGAGGTTTTGAGTTCTGCAGAAATGAAACCTGCACTGAGATGTTGGGAAGTGTGTGAGCCCTTCCCAGCCTGTTTTCCACAGAAACAACAGTGATAGTGCGAGGAATGTCCCGTGACGGGTCAAATGAACCATTAAAATTCACGTACAGCTTAATATTGAAGTTGCAGGGTTAGTTACATTGCCACGTGTCTTTGTTTAATAAGTACCCTGTTCCCGGCTTGGGTTGTTTCTTTTTATTTTTAGAGAGGGCTACATAGTTTTTGACATTTAAATAGCGATCATCTTTTCCTTTAGGATTAATAAGAAATATTGGAACCGGTGCAAGACTTTAAGATTTAGTAAACTTTAATCTGTAAAATTTAATAGCAATATCCAAGTCATTATGAGTATATAGGATGCCGTATGGCTTTACAAACACTTTTAAGCAATGAGTTATGTTACAAGAATGGGTTTGCTGTGTATCATTACGTCCAGGTAAATGCCAGGATGATGACATAATTGGTAGTTGGGAGTAAAATACAACCTCTGTAAAATGTTACTAAGGTAAATGTAGCAGGATTGTAATTCATTATACATAAACATGACTAGTAGTTATTTATCATTTTATGAAATATAGGATAACCTGAGCTCGCCGTGTTTCGCTATTTCTTTGTTACTTTATGCAAAATTGTAATGACGCTCGTGCCACAGCGCTCTCTTTTATTTCCCTTTAATGATTTACTGGTACTGTACCCCCAAATTAACGCGAGGTTACTTTCCGCCTTACTCTCTGATGGTACTCTTGATATACAAAGTCCTAAGAACTAGCCTCATTAGGAATGATATCCTGCCAGTTTCAGACACTGACAAATTTACAACTTTGGATTAAAGGTCATATGGGCATGTCAGCCATTAAAACAGTCCCATTCCACAATACCTGAGACCGTAAGGAAATACATTTTTGCACACAGATGCCCGTTCTGTTAGTTTCAGCTAAAGACATACAGTAATAGTTTGAAAGCAACAAAAGCCTATTTTGTACCTGTTCAGCTTGCAAGTGTGTTAGCCCTAGGCTACTGTTTAACTTTTAACCCTCTTGTTCACACAGCGTACATGCATAAAACTACAATGTACCACATAATGAAGCAAAGCTAGCAACATTTGTTTTATACTGTTTACTATAGGACACGCTTCTCTCTGTTTTTAAAATCAGTTTGGAAAACAAAACAAAAACGAAGGCATCCTTCTATGAAATGAGTGATTATGCTGTTTTTTCACACACATTTAATAGCAGAGCTGCTATGCTTTCTGTGTATTAACAGGGCTTTCAGGTAAAAAGAAATAATTCAGCACAAAATGATTTTGAAGAAGAATTTCTTTTGCAATTCTTTTTTCGGTGTCTGATTTTAAAACATTTTATCAAGCTTCCACTATATGTGCCAAACACTCTCTTGTCAGGTGTAGGATGAACTACAGTATAACTGTGAGATATTTCTTTCCCTCATAACAATCTTGAGCCATAGCCCATGATGAATTATTTGTACCATCACAAGGAAATTCCCCTCTTCTGCACTTAAACCCAGCAAAATTACACACGAATTGTAGCAGAGAAAACATCTGATGTGACAGCTGTATAGCACACGGAGATCCATTGGTCCATTGGTTAATCAGCAGATTTTAATGGTGCTGGGGAATATGTGGTAGCAGTGTCCTGAATTAGAAATGGCTTTGTATTCTCACTAATAGGACAAAACTTCTACCTGTAGATGAAGGATTCCTGCTGTTTTAATGCTTCAAATGTTTAAAATTAAAAAAAAGAAGAATGTGGAAAATCTGCTATAATTCAGAACACAAAAAGGAAATCCTGTGGATGAGTCAATTATATGGTTCCTAATGACGGTTCAGCCAGGAGGCCTTGCGCGAGGAGTGGAGGAAATAGGGGAAGATTAACTTGGTTAACCTTCTTCCATTTCCCTGTGCCAGGCAAGTACTTTACTTACTGTATTCCCTCCTCTTTAACCCATGCTCTTCTTTCCCACTTTAGTTGAGGGCAGCTTGAATTTCTACAAGTCTTTCAGAAATTCCATGTGTATTTCGCTCTTCGCGCTTTTTATATTAATAGCTTAAATGGTACAAAGATTCCAATGCTGCATTGGAATGGGAGATTTAGGGGGCTGGGTTGTTTCTACCTGTCATCAGTAATGTGTCTCAATACATGCTCAGGAAAATTAAGATCACAGTTTTCTTAGGCAGCTCATTATTAGGGATATATCCTAGAAATTAGAAATCTCCCCAAGATTAAAAGTAAAATCTCAGACGCCCTGAAGACAGCAGTGTCTTTAGTGAGCTAAAGGCCTGGCCAAGTGCAATAATGATAATGACAAATAGCCATCATTTATTTTTATACATGCCCATATCATTTAGGACCTCATAGTGCTCCACAATAAAATCAAAGAAACATTAACTTGAAGTAAACAAATGACAAAACAAACATTAGCAGATGGGCAAATCAACCACAAAAATAAACAAATCAGCAGGTCAGAGGCTCGAACGCAGGGATGAACAAGCGTGTTTGGAGCAGGCACTTTGGTGGAAGCTGCAAGGAAGGGCAAATGAAGTCGGAAAGGCTGTTCATCCCCCAATGTCCCAATGTGCACAGCACCCTTGAGCACCTTCGGATAATGTTATGGTGCCATTAACGAAGTGGGTTTTTTCTATTCTAAATTTCCAGTTAGAGCTACATGTTTGCAGCATCATCTTTTGTTTCCCCAATGCTGAAGCTCTCTGGGCACCTCCTGGAAGCCTTGTCTACAGGCACAGTTGGGTGGAGATGCCATGCATTTTATACTGAAGTGGACAGTCGCAAACTGCAAAAAGCTGGGCTCTGCATATGCTTTTTTGACCTAGCTTCATTACTGACACCCTGATTTGAAGACAATGTGAAAGAAAAAGGAAAACCTTACGAATCATTTTAGAATTTTGTTGTGGTGAACAGGGCTTGTGCACCTGCATATACCAGGGGCTGCAAAACTCTCACATGCCCAGTTCCCAACAAATTCATTGTCCATACGTGAGCTATGGTCAGCGTAAACATTTTTTGTCAAGGCAAGTAAGATCTTGCTGCTGTGTGGAGAATATTATTATTATTTACTGCTGTTGCTGATATTAACTTGTAGTACAGTTGGATCTAAAACTTTATTACACTAAGCATCACATAAATGCTTACTGGAAAATTCCTTTTCTGAAATTATGGAAAAATGTCTTGATAACCCATTTAATGAAAGAAAGTAATTGCAGTTCACCCCTATAGCTTAATGTGAGGGACTGTGCAAATCTGGTATGCCAACAGCCATGAAACCCCTTGCCCTTTGATAGCAGGTGATTTTGAGCCAAGCACAACCTTTTTATTTTGTTTTTATTTAAAACCTGTGAAGAGGTTGTAAAGGCAGGGAGATACCTTCACTTAAGCCTTGTTTAGTCTCAAAACACTAAGACATGAATGCTCATGGGAGTGCTGGAGTTTGCTGCTCATGCAACCCTTTTTGTGTTCATTTGTGTTTAAGAAGAGCTTATTTACACAGGTATGCAATGATCACCTGCTGATGATTTTGCCATAGACTGCAAATGAGGATTTTGTTTGCTTTTTAAAAATACTATTCACAGGATATATAACAACAGATTTTAGGTGAGGTTTTGGACTGGTATATGCAAGGCCAGTATTTCAAACTCATTCTGGATTGAGATCTATCTAAAACATGACATATCTAATTAGAAGCAACTTGAAAACTTGGTTTAAAAATGAATTCTGTGCAACAGAAATGCATAATTAAAATTGTCATTTTCAAATACTGTTGTTCCTTCCTTTCTTGCTGAAGAATGATTTGTGCTTGCAATTTTAGCTTTAACAACTTCTTCTGTATCTGGAAAAAAAAAAAAAAAGGAAATGTGAGAAAAGTACCTGCGTGTTGGCTTGGCTTTGGATGTTTTTTGTACTTACTCGTACTGGGAGCCAGGATCTCACTGCATTATGTGTTGTGAATGTTGACAGCGAAGGCAGAGCCCTGCTTCTGACAACATGCAAACCTGCACATTGGGCACACAGGTACAGGGGCCGCATAGGGGAAGCCCATGAGCAGGATAAGCAGCACTAACAGTATGATAGCTTCGTAACCTTCACAGATTTTTCTTTTGGTGTCAGCATCGTAACAGAGGTTACTTTTAAGGTGGAATATGAAGCATGCAGGATGAAAGGAAAAGAATAATAAATATCAAACTGATGCTGTTCATAATTAGAAAAGTAACATTGCTGACAAAAAGCACAAAGCATTTTCTATGCTTTTTATAAGCATATTCAAGCCTCTTTTTTTGGCTTGATTTTCATCAGGTCAGACCTTAGTGATGAGCTCAGCAGGAGACAATCCAGGACTGAGCCTGGGCTGCTGTGCCCCACCATGCCTGGGCTTCCCTGCTGACAGTGCAGCGCCTGTGCTGCTCCAAGGAAACAATAACTAGGTATCGCGAGCCTGGCAAGTGATCTGTAGTCACTGCATTTAGATTATTTAATGCCACAAAAGTAAATGAGTGATGATTGGCAAATGGACAAATCTAATACACTTTAATGCACTGGAGTAGCCATAAAGCATGACTTCTCCCCAGGCTCATGACAGTAACTTTCCTTTGCGACTTTGGACATTGTAAGACAAAGAAACACTGTTGACAGACATGTTCCAGGTCATAGAACAAGATTGCATGATCAATAACATTGAAAGCAAACTTCAGGACCAGAAATACAATTCCCGACATCAACATGACAGAAGGGTGCCACTAACCATTCGGTGCAGTGAGGGCTCTGTGCAGAGATGCCACTAACGCTCTGCCTTGCTTCGAGGTGCTCAGCTCTGGTTTCATTTTAGAGTTGGTTTTGTACTTCCACGTGATACAGTACAGCATAGAGGTGTACGTATGGGGAATGGTACCCTCAGAAATAATATTTAAGGTGCCATCTGACCGTGCTGCTTTTCTGAGTGTCCATGTTTTCCTCACCTGTAACACCAACATGTTTTGGAGATGTCATTTCATAGCCAGGAGAAGAAATGCTGCAGCTTTGTACAAGGCATGTTTAATATGAAAGCATTAAAACATTTTTGCTTATATTCATAACTTTTAGATGCATTTAAGTGATCAAAAAAGGAAAATAATCAGAAAAAAAATGAATCATGCGTTTGGACGTTCACATTTTAAATTTCTCAATAAGATTATTTTGAATGATGCAGTACACCTCACAATCTGTTTTCAAAAGGGTCCACTTGGTAAATATGTAAGTGACACTAAAACTGGCATCAGAGGCGGCAGAGTTTCATAGTTTGTAGAGACACATGAAGGTATGAAAGAGCATCTCCGTCTGTTGATGAAATTTATGTGAATTGCTTGAGTGCTACTTTGAGAGCTGTGGCTTGACTCATCTCTCATTTCCATCCATTGTATGTATGTTTTGCTCCGCTGAGTTTGTGGGCACAGGTGGTCCCTAACTCCACGCTTGAGAAAGCATTTTGATAGACAGTAAATAGGAAGAATTGGAAATGCTTTATTCCAGTGGTTTAGCCTGTGCACCGAGAACGATCTCAGTGTTATAACTAACAGCAGCATTACTAGATATAACCTTATCCAGTTAAACACTGTGTACAGGAATGGAACATCTGAAAATTGGGAAAGTAGCTTGGAAAAAGCAGAAGCCTACCTGGAGGATGCTGCTACAACATCCCCATTCATGCAGTGGCTCATAAGAGTGCTTCTGCTACAAAGGTTTATCTTCCACGGTGTGTAACTTGGCAAAAACAATTCACTCCACACTCAGACTTGGCATTCAGTATCTCAATCTTTATGTAAATGTTTGATAGATTTAAAACACAAACCAAACCAAATCAAAACACCAAAATTAGGCTGTATCTAAATTACAGAGAAAAAAGCTCAAACAAATAAAAGATTATTTTTTTCTCCTTGCCTTTTGATGCTCCTTGCCCTTCTCTCACTGAGACCTTAATCTACAGGGAGCTCTGCACAGGCAGCCCCTTCTGCTTGCAGGCAGCTGCCTGCTGAAGAGGAGCCTTCATGTTTTAAACCCAATCAAAGCTTGGGTGTCCAGGAGTAGGCTCATTATTAAAACATTGCTGAACAGTAAAAAAAAACCCAAACCAACCAAACAAACAAAAAAAACAGTAGCAAAATTTAGCTTTAGCTCTAAATTCAGCTTTTTGTACTTTCTTAGAGTTTGGGGTGGTCAAACCTGAGGGTTTGGGTTGAACCCAACCCAATAAAAAGCATTGTGTTTTATTTTGAAGTTGACAAACTGCTATATATATTTATGCTTTTGAGTGTGCTGAGACTTAAAAAAGATAAAAACTTTCCCATCACTTGACTTTAATATGGATTTTTCCTAAAAAGCATCCAGCATTTTAGGCTATATTTTTAAAAAGAACCACTAAAATTTTGCCAGCGTTATTTTGCATGTAAAATGTTACTTGCAGTAGAAGAGTTCAGATGTGCAACATCACATGCAGGTGGTCATCTGCTCATGGGAGCAGGTGGCCACAGACAGGCCCCGGCTACCTGCCCTACTGAATTTTAGCTTTCTGAATGCTGTTTTCTTGGCAGAACAACCCTGCGAGCTCTGAAAGCTCCTTAAGCCCCAGACCTTGTCATGGCTTATGCAGGCACTTAGTCATAAGCACCAGGTCATCCTGAAAAGTCTGTGGTTATGTCATAGAATCATAGAATTGTTTAGGTTGGAAAAGACCTTTTTAGGTCATTGAGTCCAACCGTTAACCCAGCACTGCCAGGCCCAGACCACTGCTAACCCACATCCCTAAGCGCCACATCTGCATGTCTTTTAAATACCCCCCCCAGGAATGGTGACCCCACCAGCTCCCTGGGCAGCCTGTGCCAGGGCTTGCCCACCCTTTTGGTGAAGAAGAACTTTCCCTGCCACCCAACCTAACCCTCCCCTGGCGCAACTCGAGGCCATTCCCTCTTGTCCTGTGGCTGGTTCCCTGGGAGCAGAGACCGACCCCCCCTGCCCACAGCCCCTGCCAGGGAGCTGAGAGCGATCAGGGCCCCCCGAGCCCCCTTTTCTGCAGGCTGAGCCCCCCCAGCTCCCCCAGCCGCTGCCCACCAGCCCTGTGCCCCAGCCCCCTCCCCAGCCCCCTGCCCGGCTCTGGACACGCTGCGGCCCCTCAGGGTCTGTCTGGGAGTGAGGGGCCCAGAGCTGAGCCCGGCTTCGAGGGGCGGCCTGGCCAGTGCCCAGCGCAGGGGGACGGGCGCTGCCCTGGCCCTGCTGGCCACGCTGCTTCGGCTACCAGCCAGGGTGCTGCTGGCCTTCTCGGCCCCCTGGGCACACGGGGGGCTCATGCCCAGCCGCTGCTGCCCAGCCCCCCAGCCCCTTTCCCGCCGGGCAGCTCCCAGCCCCTGCCCCAGCCCGCGGCTGCCGGGGGCGGCTGTGCCCCACGGGCAGGGCCCGGCACGGACCCGGGGTGACCCTCACATCGGTGGCCTCGGCCCCTTGGCCCGGCCTGCCCAGGTCCCTCTGCAGCCCCCTGCCCCCCGGCAGGTCAACACTTCACCCAGCTTGGTGTCTATTTCCAGGGCACCCCCAGCAGTGCTTTAACCTGGGGGGCTGGTAGCAGCAGTGATAGCCACAGAAACGTCCACATGCAAGGACATGGGAGCACGTGTTGCCTGTCCCTGGCAGCAGGTCTTGATTCTACAAAATGCTGGCCCAGCCCCTGAAATGGAGGAAACACTTTGGTTTCATTCTCTGCGCTTGCTCATACCCTTTTCTCAAGTACTGTGTAAAGAGTTGGGGAGAAGAAAATCCCGTCTCGTTTTAAGGGTGAATGTATTGTAGTGAAAACAGTTGTCGGTTAAAAAACATCTGAGTGGTCTTTAATAGCTCTTGTAGCTCATGAAAGGGATTGAAATTACAGAAACGGAGCAGCAAAATGTGTACCATGTGCCCACACAGCCCAGAGGTTGTCCACTCTCCTGATACTACTTATATCATTTCAGTCATTAAAGCATCTTTGGTTGCTTAAAAGCTTAAGAACATTTTTTTCTAAAGGTAACTTGGGTACATTCATGTTCTCCTTCCCAGGAAGCACTCTGGGACTGTGGTTGTTATCTAGATATTATTATTCCCATTTGTTCATGGACAGAGAAATGAAGGTAAAATGTAACGAAGGCAGTATCACGCGTGGGGTTAATCTGTATGTGTTGTCCTCTTGAACAGGATTGCCCACATCCTTACATTTAAATGCAGGTTTGCTTAGCTGCTCTGTGGGATGGGGGCGGCTGGGGCAGGGCTGCACCGGAGCCAGCTCTCCCCAGGAGCACTCCAGTGCCTCCGCCACCTCTCCTCTCCCTTCCCGCAGCCGCCTTTATGTCCCCGGCATAAATCCTCTTTACTCGGGCTTTGTGTCTGGGGGCCGGCAGCGGCGTTTGTTCCCAGACGAGGTCCAATGCTGAGGCTGAGGGGAAACTGCGGGAGGGGGAATACATGCATATATATATATTTATACAGGTATAAATACATTAATACAAAATATGTGCACCCCCCTAACCATGCGCAGACACGGAGGGAGATTTTAAACCCAAATTGTCAGGCTTTAATAGATTTAAATCAGGCTTTTAACGCTATTTTAACATATTTTTTTGTGCGTGTTTAGTAACAACAGTCATCTTAAATTGTAGTGGCACATGGCCAGAGGGAAGAGAGGTGTTAATGAGACTCACTATAAATGGAAGGAGCTCGGGAGTGACAGTTTTGCGGAGCACTGTTGGCATCGGATCGAAGAGACAGGTGGTGGCACAGGGCTGACCGATCACCTCAGATAATGATGAAAGAGGAGTGACAGGGGTGAAAGATTCAAGGACCACTGAAGAATGGTGCGGGGGAAGGCAGGGGCCATCAGCCAGCCCCGACAGGCACGGCCGGCTCCCCGCGCGCCGCTCGCTTTGGTGAAATATGAGAGGGGCTGATAAGGGGGAAGCAGAGTATTATCGATATCAGATGTGGAAATGAGTGGACTTAGTAACCTATCTACCATTTGGAGTTAGTATTTACGGTTTCCATGACCAGAATCAATCAGGTTTGAAATTCATTCTTATTTGGCAGAGGAAATATGCACTTAACCTTTACATTCAGGGTCTGCTGATGAATATTGACCTAGAAAAATATCCCAAAGGTGTTTGGTCTGACGAAAAGTTATTTAATAATTTTGTAAATGATTGCCATACAGCGGGGACTAAATATTTACGTCCAAAATCCTAACTTTAGATGGGTGCTGGACCAGGGTGCAGATTATTGCTACAGTGAGAGCCCTCCAACCTCTCATCAACCAGCGATAAATCAGGGGGATGGAGGAGTTCAGACAGAGCAAATTCTGGTGACAGCCACGTGATGGACTCACGGGGGAGAAAATGAAAATTCATTCCCTGAGAACCTGCTACAGGCTGCAGGTATGGCAAGGGGGAGAAGCTAAATAGATCTGTATCAGCTGTGAGGATGGCAGACCCCCATCATATGGAAATGCAAGAGGAGGGTAGGTGAAACCCGAAGCTGCACACAAAATGCTAAAACGTCAGAGTGGCTGAATCACCTGAGCAAAGATTATATAAAAATGTAAATTGCCTGTTCCTGACCCAATCACATTTAAAAATGAAGGGACAAAGAGTGACAGGAAAGGTGCTATTATTACAGATTCAGGGTGATGCAGTCACTGCTCAGATTCGTCTTCAGCAGCGGCTGGGAGGCAAGCTCAGGCACTGCGAATAATTTTCCTGCAACTGCCCTCTCTTATTTATACACCCGATCCAAACGCTTTGGGGATGAAGTGAAGCGATCTGGTGGATTTTAACAGGCTTCTGAGCCGGATCCATGCAAAACTGCTCCTTGCAGGGTTATCAGCCCCTGATTTTTTTAATCTAACTGAACTTACTCAAGATTTTCAGCCTTCAGTTAAATATTAAATTAACTTTAAGAAAGATTATTTTATAAAGCTGTTCTCGCTTACGTGAGAGTAATGAACTCAAAGACGAACAGGAATTGCTCTGAAACGTGCAGACCACTTGGCTTTACAAAAGATCTCACTAATGGGCTAGATCAAGTACGGCTATAGCTAAAATTAAATGCCAGTGTTTAAAACTCCATTTTTATAAAAAAGAACTTGCTATTAATAATTTTTAAGGCTCTTGATTGAATAACTAAAAGTGCATTATTATTGGGTTAATAATTACTTTAGATATGTTCAGATTTTGGTCATTTTCCCTGCATTATTATGGCACAGAGGCAAAATTTCACTCATATATTTGACTTAAATGACAGTCTTTTGGGATTTGCAACAGAAATTATAACTTCTGCTGCAATTTACATGTTAAGTTCTGTAACCCCGTGATAGTTCAACCATTTGTAAAAGAACAGTAGGTGGCCTAGTGGTCTAATATTCAATGAATAATTTTATCTTACATCAAGCACAAGGTCCAGTTTAATGTTTCATTACATTAAAATTGCACTGGGTGACATAAACTTTGTAATTAAAAGAGCATAACTTTTCTGAAATGGTGTAGATGACTCTCATGAAAAATCAGCATGTTTAATCAAGGCATTACGTTGTTACAAACTGAGTCCGGTTTTGCATGTTCAAGGCGCTACCTGTTGAAAACAAGCTGTGTTTACTGTTACTGCCTGTCTATAGTGCTTGGGAATGTAATTCCTTGACATTTTACATCCAAGAAGTTACGCTGTGGCACAGCACCTGATGGATTAAAAAAACCAACACAAACCAAATACAAAAAGCCACAACAGAGAAAGTCAGGTGTGATCGCAGCGGGATGCTGCCGTCCTTGAGCAGGGCAGTGGCATCCACACATCTTAGTGCAGTTGGGTGTCTTGGGATGCATTTGCCTTTGGCAGAGCCAGCAAGGTGCCCTGGCCTGGCTGTGCTCCGGTGTGGCAGTGACTGGCACAGCTGGAGAGGGCTGGAGAGCCTGCCCTCCTCCAGAGCTGCGCAGGGGGTGAGCTGCCCCCAGGCCCTGGGGGTTTGGAGATACACCGCATCCCTGGGAGCAACCCCCAGGGCACATCAATCTCCACTTCAAATTGCTTCTTAATGGCCCGAGAGCTTTCCAAAGGGAACTGCACCACAGTATAGTTTTGCATTAGCTTTTATTTGTCTTTCTAGATATTACCATTAGTCATCAGTTATGAGGCAATGGCAGATATCAATTAGAAGATGAAGTATGACTGAAGTCACGTGCAGGTGGTAATGGAGCTGCTGCAGAATCAGCTCCTGGCAGCACTGTGGTGTGGTGGCTCCACGATCCACCCTCTGCTGTGAGCATTTTGGGTAGGTTGAGCTCAGGCAGCTGACTTACGCTTTGTTTCATTATGCTTTCTTCTGTTTGTTTCATTGAGTGAGCTGAAGCAATGAACTCATCTTGTTGAGCAGGAACGCTTTTGGACTTAATAGACCAAAGGTATGACATACCCGTCTGTGTTTAAATCCTTGCTGTCTTTCACCCCAAACTAATTTTCTTTCCCATTTAAAATTTAATTAGTCCACAGGTATAAACAAGAGCAGGAGAAGGCTGCTGGGCAAAATATTGGTCCTGGCATGAAAACCATACCAGAAGAGGTGGAAGACACTCTTTAATGATGGTTCCAGTCATTGCTTCCTAAATCATGGTCTCTGAGCTGATGTTCAGAGAGCACTTTGAAGGGCAGGTGGGTAATGGGAGTTTCATTGTAGAGATACGCTTATTGTCATAATAGATAGAACAGAGTAATTGTAACGTGTTCAGGAGACCTGATATATCTCAGTTCTTGTGTCAGGTACAGTTCACTAGATGCAGTATTAATTGATGCATTATGTAGTATTTGTGGAGATACATTATCTAGCTACTTTTTATTGTTCTTTGAGTTAAAGGGTTTTATTAAACTCAGATTCTCTGTTGTTGGTTGGGTTTTTTTGTTGTTGTTGTTGGTTTGTTTTTTTTTTTCCCCTGTGAGGCCTGGTGATACAAGGCTGGCATGAGTTGGAAAGAGAAACAGAAAGTAGATTTTAAAGGTATGGAGGTATGGAAGAAACACCCAAAGATGCAGATGCCTACAGAAAACGGTAGGTTTTGAAAATGCAGCAACAGACCTCTTCTCTATCTGCCTGGATTTCTAGGCACCCATATATGTCTTCCCAAACCCCATCCCCTTTTGTTGGTCCCAGGTCTGCGGAGCCTGGGACAGCCCAGCTGGTGGGACCCCAGTCTGGTTTCCCCGCTGGGTGTGGGGCTGCGTTACATCTCTCCCTCTGTGCACAGGGTGCGAGTGAGCCAGCGCGCTGCAAATGTGCTGTATGTTCTAAAAATAAAAGCCCGGATTCAAACATGATGTATCTCCTTTGATTTCCATGCAGATACACGAGGAATGAATGTATCTATTATGTTGGGGTCTGCTGGAATGTTAATTTTGAAAGTCATTTCTCTCAATCTATAATTATATCTTCTTTGTCAGAAAGTAGGAATTTCTCAGAGCAAAAGGGATTAATCTCAGTCACTGTTTTCAAACAGTTTGAGTTAGGTAGTTTCTGTAAGACTATCATTTCTTTTCTTTTAAGCCAGTTAAATTTTGCCTGAGGCTAACATTTTATACCCAGAGTAAATCTTACTAAAATTAAGAAACAGAACATACAGCTGCCCTTATTCCTGGCCCACAGATGTTACCAAAATCTGATTAAAAAACCCTTAATCTTCTGCTGCACCTTTTCATTAGTGTAATAATAATTTTTGCCAAATATCTGGCAGAAGAGAGTGGAAAAAAAGTGAAAAATATGAGGTTTTGATGATCAGCATCTTTGAAAAGACTCATTGAACCTAGTGGGAGAAATGAGGACTTGGGGTAATCCATGTGCTGAAATATTTTTGCTTCTTTTTCTAGAAAATGTGCAATTTGGTCAGGCAGAAAAAATTGAACAGAGCCTTCCAAGCAATAAATCACTGGATTGCTGGTGACATTCATACAATGCGGATATAGTGTTAACTGTATGAGTCAGACAGCCCTTACTGCACTCAGCCTGTTCCTAGGAGGTGACCTTGCCACGGTGTAGTAATCAATCATTCTGGCACAGGACACACTGTTTTTGTTTAATATTACACTATTGGAATATATAGTAAACAAAGTGCAAAGGAAATTTCGAAAGCAAGCACTATATAAGGTGTGTTGTAATATTTTGCAGCCTGAGGAGTGCCAACAGCATACTCTGCACTGTATGTGTGCCTCTGGATTACTAACTTTAGGCTGTTAGCAGCAGCAAAGCATATGTGACTATACTCAAATACTTCAACTGTCTGCACAGCTCGAGAGGAACAATTCAATGGAAATATGAAGTTAGGATTACAAAAAAAGATTTACTACCATAGACACTGCAGTCTAACATTTCTTATTTTGGCACTTTTATACAGCGTATACATCACAATTTTCCCAGCCAAATGACAGAACAGCAACATCCCGAACTGCCTGAAAAAAATTAAGCAAACAAATCTTAATTAACTAGTAAAATTTCTTTTAGTGTACAATAAGTGAAGTGTTACTGCTTATAGCCAAGAGGTTATATTGGATTTCCATGCATGAGTTATACCATGAGCCAGTTAATTCATGAAGTTTGCTGTCAGTGAATAGGGTAAAGGAAGACAAAGGCAAACTCTTTTGAATGAAGGAACTGTAAGTGAAATATATTTGTTTTTTATTGTTTTCACATATAGTAGAGATGAAAGATAATGCAGTGGTAATTGAGTATATAAAACTACCCCGTTGGAGAGGTAGCATTAATGTTGACTTTGTTCTGGATTTTCATAAGTGCTGTGCTGAAAAGAGGTGAAGGATCAAGTCTGTCATGCCTAAGATTTCCTTAGGTATAAATGTGGACATACATAATTTTTTCAATACTGCAGCCCACTTCTATTTTCTCATGATCCTGGAGCCACCAGTGAGCCATATGACATTGAGAAGTGATCTGGGGAGCTGTTTGGGGTGACCAAATGTGCCCATGTGCTCTCACATGTACAAAAAGCCAAACAGCTTGAAAAGGGAGCAAAGGCAAGCAGCGAGCACACAAAGGTTTGGCCCTGGCTTGCAGAGGGAGACAGTTGTGGTGACACTTTCCAAGGTGATCTGTAGGTTTTCTTCAAAAGGGATGGATGCTTTTTCAACTTTAAACAGTTGAGAAACACTGCTCTAAAGTGTCCATCACCGGGAGATGAATTGTGCTTTCATAGCAGTGTGCCCTGCCAGAGCAGGGTTGGGGCCGTCTGCGTATGGCAGTGGGCTGCACTGGCACCTACCCCTCCCTGCCTGCCCTGGGCCAGCAGAGATACTGCCTGACAAAATGCTGGTACTCCATATTTTCCCATAGTGTTTAGGTGATGGAAACCATTTGGATAATGTTAACATTTTACTCATTTTTTAAGCAGCTCCTAGGGGAGCGTGATGAGTCCCTGTCAGCAGAACCACAGTCCAGCCCTTGGAAGTGAATGAGATGGGCAGAGCTGACCCTGTGCCATTGGCAAGAACCAGTGATGAGAAGCCCATGAGCTAGTGGACTTTGAGCTTTAGAAGCAGCGCCAACATCTGCATGCCTGGTAGGCTCCATATCCTCACTTCCCGCCCCCAAATGCCTCTAGAGTGATTCTGGGTTGCACCGCCTCTGAGTTGTCAATGCACGGGAGGACAGAGTTACATATAGTTATGGTTATTGCACACCATAAAAAATAAAGCTGCAACCAGATATTTCAGCTCACACCATGGGTTTTTGTTGTATTTGCTTGGGCACCCGAGCTGAACCCATTTCTCCCCATACCATTGTACCATGGGCAGGTTATGGCTGCTTGCCAACCCTATCAATTGACCCACAGAACATGAATGTGCCGTTATTATAGGTCTATATATTTCATATCGTAAATATTTATTGTCCTTCTGGAGTCAGAAGGTCTTGGCGTCACAAGTGGCTGATGTTTTCAAGTAAAAACTAGCGTTGCACCAAGCAAATAAATGTGGGATGCATGAAACACGCTCAGATTCTGAATTCTTTCTTTTCATCTAGTGTTCATATTTCTGAATTTCAGCCAAGAAGGGGAAGAAAGGGGAAAGAAGTATCTAAGTGCTCTCTCAGTTTGTCCATGAGCTCATGGGTTTCTTTAGTTTCAGTATATATGCAACAGAAAGTAAGAAAACCCAGCCTTCTAGTAAAACCTCAACTCAGCGTAGGTTTACATGGGTGCACCTGAAAGGAGAGCTTGGCATAGTATTAGGGAAAGCAGCAAATTAAATACATTTCCCAAGACATTTAATTTTGCAATAAAGTTCTTGGCAACAACATTTTTGTTTATCTGCCATCAACGCTAAAAACCAGGCTGATGTTATTTTCCTGGAAGAAAGTATTGCAGAAATACACGTCAGTTATATTAAAAAATGTATTTTGAAACTTTCAGTATATTAGTTTCAAATAGGTATTACGGTTCTTCTTAGCAAATATTAAATTACTATAAAGATGCTTACTGTGAGATGTTGACTCCTAATGTTGATTTTATCTTAGTTGTTTAATCATTCTGCAAATAAATGTATCGAGTCAAGATGGTAATGTTTTGTTATGTGAGTTTTAGCTATGCATTATTTGCCTTTACATGAATAATAAGCAGTTATTATCAGATGCTCAACAAAGACTTAAAATAATAAAGTTCTGCTTGAACTTAAAAATACCTGCTTTCTAGGTTAATCAAAACAATGAAGCCCAGGGAAACATACCGGCAGGTTAACCTGGATTCAGTGTACAAACACAATAAAACCCCACACTGATTCCCTCCCAGAATTGCATTACATACCTATTGCAATGCCTCAAATCAGTTGGGAATGATCATTTTCGCTCCAGTACCGCTACAGTGTCCCACCTCCTATAGCAGTAATGGGTGTCAGGTACTGTTTGGATGAGAAAGGATTAAGCTCTCACCCCCCTGCTGTGTGTTAATTTATTGCTTCAGACATTTTCATATCTGATTCATTTTCACCCGACCCGTTGCCACTCAGCGAAGGTACACGTCTCGGTGGCCAGAGCTGCTGGCGGCCAGCACCGCGAAATGGCTTTGGTCTGGGGGCACGGTGCTGGCATCGCCGGGGGAGAGAGCAGCCCCGCAGGCACCGCGCAGGCATAGCCAGGCAGTCTGCTGGGGTGCGACACGGCAGCCAAACCGCCAACTCCTTAGGAAACAAGAAAGACGATTTCCATGCCGTTTGAGATCTCAGTGCTAGACATCTTTCCATAATAGTGTTATTTGCTCAAGAAAATAAAGGGTCACCACTGCACAAAAACTACATATAAAATGTTGTTTTGAGGGTGTTTTTGTTGGCTTTTTTTTTTTCCCCCTCCCCTGGTTTTGTTTAGTGATTATGTAGAACCTGCTGAAAAGGTGTTTATTTCTGTTTGTAAATTGAATGCGCTGGGTGTTTTTCTCCAGCTTTGCCCCAGGCTCTGTTGGATGTGATGATGGAGCTGGAAGCCAAGGCAGACACCAGAGGAATGTACACAGAGGGAATCTGGCTGGAAAACAAAGCCCTGTTTTGTCATTTCATGCCTCTTAAAAGTCCCACTCCATGCAGGCAAAATGTGAGTTAATAAACGTGAAACAGGATGAGTGAAGTGAAAAAGAAACAGGTGAAAGCAAATAGCAACCTCAGCAGAAGACCCGGGGCCATCCCCAGTGTATGGGTGCAATGGGGCTGCCGGCCTGACAGCAGAATCGGCCCCAAGGAAGGGACCCCTGTCCTGCCACCCTGCTCCGGCCCCTCTCACCTCCCAAAGACAGCCACCTGGGAATTTTTTCCTGAATCCCTTTTCTACCCTGTTTGTGATACGTGGGTGATGGAGAACCTCACCTTGTCTTGCGTGTGTTGCCCATGGACACCTCTGCTGGTTTAATTTCACACATATCTATTGCACGTACACAAATAAATTCTCCCATACCATTTTATTGAATTTCTAGTAAGTTGGCAGACTAAAGTGATTTTTAACACTTCTCAATTGGATTTATGATTTCTGTGTCATCCACCCTGCTTCTGACATTAGGAAATGTTCAACATGAGGGAATCATTCACTGGTTCTTTTAACTACACTATAAAACATTTTAGTCTCCTTTCTTTCAGAAATCCATAAATGGCAAATTTAATCACAGCCTTACAGCAGAAACCTTCAGTTTCTTCTGCTAATTATGTGGCTTAGTTTTGGTGATTAAATCATTATGATCTGTTGGGGACAGGTAGGGAGCATCCACACTGTCAGGACTCAGTCACCAAAGGACAGATCATGGTGTGGTTTCCAAAGCATTGATGGTCACCTGGGCTTGGCTCCTCTCCATGGGACATGCAGCGCAGCATCCCCAAATGGTGTTTCCAGGAGATCTAGACAAACCTGGGAGCTTCCCATATTATACTTTTTTAAAGCTGAGATTTTCGAGCTCTGTAGAGTGGGAACTTACTCTTCCCCCTACCTGACCTACTTTGTTTCCCTGACAAATTAGGACCAAGCCAACCACAAAGAAAGCTTTACAAGCCACGTGCACTGTGGTGATGACTGAGCCTTCCTTCCTCAAACGTCAGCCCAGACGGAGCACGTTTGAATTTCAAAGGGACACTAAGCTGGGTGGTGAGAGGGCTGATGGCTGTGTGAAAGTACACACAGCACCGCTTTGCAAAAAACTCTAGATTTAAACCTTTTGCTTGTCTGGCCTCTTGAAACTTGAGCTTCTAGGGGTTTGTGCTTTCCTACGAGGTTTCTTGCTGAAGCAGGCATAGATTTCTCATTGCATGTACCACCCACACCTTGGAGCAAGTGCTGCAACCTTATTCCTTCATTGTAAACTATGAGTAGGAGCTACAGCCATTGTCCTCATCATTCTTGAATTGGGTGGTTTGAATTCTGGATCAGATTGAACCCTTCTGAGGGTCTTGGTGTTGAGGTGTCATGTGCTGGTCCCTCTTGCTGCAGACAGGTTGGACCCAGAGTTACAGCTGCTTCTGACTGGGGCTGTGATCACTCTCTGACCTTACACTGAAGGAAATTTTGGAAGCAAGCTGTGCAAAGTTCTTGGGGTTCAGGGAGCTGCTGCACCTCCTGGATGCTCTACATACAGGTTATCAGGGGAATGCCTGGCAAAAGTCTAGGTTCTGCAGTAAATAAGGTGGGGGGGGGGGGGGGGGGGGGGAGAAGTAGTTGGTGTCTGCATTGAAATTAATTAGAGAAAAGCTTTTAAAACTGTTTTAGCATTTTTATTTGCATAGAGAAATACCTAATCCTTTGGACTCTGTATATGGTTTTATTGAAACTCATTTGATTTGGTAATTGCCAAGACTCATCGTTCTTACAATTTTTTCAGCTTTGTGGTTTATGCAGGAAGTTTATTACATAAATACAATTTCTATTTTCTGACTAAAATCAAGAAATAAAACTAAATATCCCTCAAAACCTAGATCTTTGACTTGTTCTACAGATCATGCCTTAATTCTGCCCCACCCCCCCCACCCCCGCCCAGCTTTATCTCTCTAGGAAAACCATGCATATAAAAATTGGATACAATGTACTAATGAAGGATATAATAAGGGTGTGGGTGTGAGAAAATATCTTCTGTGTTGGACCTGTGCCTATAACTTTGAGCAACACTGAGCTCAATTCCACACACCATGTCCCCACCTCCCCCCCAGCCCCTGCTACCCCCACCCCCCCCCACCCCCCACCCCTTATTAACCTGCCTGTGCAGGTCTTGCAGGCACATGCCTTCCCTGGGACATCCCAAGCCCTGGTGATCTCTGGGATGTGACCTGCCTTAATAACACTTTTGATGATTTAAAATATATTTTCCACTTTTAAAGAAAACAACATCTATTACATACAGTCTGCAGCTCACCTCTGCATGGTTCTCAGCCCACCTTTGCATCCTTTGGTCTATTTGCCCTATCACCTCTCATTTTCTCCTTGCTCTTTCCCTTCCCATCCTCAGTCTTGTTCCCTTCTCCTTGTCCCCTCCCCTGTCCATCCCTTTCAGGAACGTTTCCTGCACCGGTTCCTGTTTCCTTCTTCCCTCCTGGTGCCTCTTCCACACATCCCAGCAGCATGTGTGGTGCCGTACTGATGGAGAATCCCGATTTGCAGATGTCACCACATACACCAGTTATATTCCATCCTGAAACTTATCTTAATTCGTAGTAATCAATACCAACATGCAGAAACATATGCACCATTAACTACAATTTACACTTGATAATATACTCTTTTTCTTCATTAGGATAATGGTCCCATCATGAAGTGCTTACTTGGGGAAACTCTTGAGGATGGACAGCCGTTGTCCATCTTATTTCTCCTTGAGTCCAAACCCCAGTTCATGTCCTCTTGCCTGGGCTTGGATGGCAAGATGGACTGCTTTCCTTCTTGAATGACCCAAATTACTTTTTCAGTCAAGTTACCACTGAATTAAGACGAGAGAGGGGAGATGTAGATGAGCTGTGAGGCAGAAATTGTTCCCCGTGAGGGCGGCGAGGCGCTGGCCCAGGCTGCCCAGAGCAGCTGTGGGTGCCCCATCCCTGGCAGTGCTCAAGGCCAGGCTGGATGGGGCTGGGGGCAGCCTGGGCTGGGGGGAGGGGGCCCTGCCCGGGGCACGGGGTGGGACTGGGTGGGCTTCGAGGTCCCTTCCAGCCCAAACCAGTCTGTGATTCTGTGATTTACCTGGGTATAAGTGAGACTCATGATTTCTGAGAAAATTATGAGAAAGAAGCTGGCTAACTGGCAGTCATCACCAACTTTCAAGAAGAAATAGGTGTTTGGGGAGCAAAGGTTAAGTGAGGATAGTGAAAACACAGTGAGAGAGTTAATAAAAAACAGTAAGACGTATTATAACTTAACTAGTTTTAATTCTCAAGGGTTAAAAAATGTATGGCTGTGTAACAGTGTGGAAATGCAAGCAATTGTCGGAGCCAGGCACTCAAGTATTTCCAGACATAATTTTCTATCTCAAGTTCAAAGACTTTTGGAAAAGGCACATCAAAAATATTCCATGAGAGGAAGGGGTAAACCCAAGACTGGCATGTGATTACAGTTTACTAAAATCGGATTGCTAATACATGGATTTTGTTGCATGTCCCCATTAGAAAAGCATAGTTACAACAATCTCGCTATCCCACTCCTGCCTTCCCCTTCTGAGATGTTCCTGGTAGCTGGACCTAACTTGCTGCATTTTTGACCCATGCACAGTCCATACTAAAGCTGGTTTTACTGAAGGGGGTGGGTGCTGCGGTGGGTGCAGAGGCACCACACCACCAGTGAACTCCAAGCATTTGCTCAGGCCCAGGTGCTGTTTCAGATATTCTGGAGACCCTAAAGCACCTCCAAATGCCTGTCCTGGAAGTAGGGAGCCCAGAGGGTTCACAGCACCAGTGTGTCCACAGCCTTCAAAAGTGGGGAAAGGACATTCTTGATCCTCCATTCGGGGAACAATTTTCCTCTGCTAGCTGGAAATTTTTAATGAGGAGGCTTTATATCACCGTGCAAAGTGCACTTAAGGGAATGTGACATGGTGTGACAGCGCTGAGATGTTGCAGAGATTTTGGTGCTTTGGACAGTATTACAAATTCTGCTGGTGTGGCTGCGGATGGGTGCAGTACAGTATAAATTAACATATAACTAATAACTATACTGGCATTATAGCGAGTATCTCATGGTGATAAGCTTTGCGATTCTCTTCAGCCCACTGAAGTTGAAGGAAGAGCAAAGGCCTTTTCAAGCTTACTTTATCTTCTTGCTTCTTAAGTGAGACTAATCAAGTTTATATCCTTTTAGCTTATTATTAGCCCAGCAGAGCTTCTGGCACTTTTTACAGCTTTTTTGACATGAAAGTTAGTTACACCTACTGTATTTAGTATGACTTCACTTTTCTTGTGATAAATCCTGAAAATTAATATACTGTATCCTCCAGATTACAAAATGAAAGTGTCCTAGACATTGTGAATACTCTGGCTGTGGAATGCTGCCAGTAAAAGGAAAACTGATGTCTTAATGATCTTTGTTAATAAAGAGAAAAAATTTGGTAGTAAATTTTCTTGGTTAAGATGTCAGGCTTTTTGCTTTTTTTTTTTTTTTTTTTTTTTTCTTTTTCTTATCCTAAACACAGACTGACACATACTTCAAAATCTGTTGCAAAGTAGAAGGATCCTTGAAAATAAAATGCATTGGACTTAAAAAAAAAAAAAAAATAACGAAAATTTTAAGAGTGAAGCGAGTCTGGCGTTACTCTACCCAGCCAAAGCTCCCACTGACATTAATAGGAAGTTTGGCTGCAGGAGGAATGCAAGCCTGGGCCTTGAGCACTGAACATAGGTTAAATTCTTTCTTAAATTAAATGAAGGATAATAATGAAATCTTTTGTTACATTATTTGCTGACTGGGCTTCCTGATTTGGTATATTAAGAGAAAGTCTAGCTCTGAAACAAGTAACCATTCTTGTTACAAAGGGTAGCACTGGTGGCACTGGTGTCTTATTGAACACAGATCGGCTTAATTACAGTTCCCACTGTTTGTTAAGATAACGAGTGCCAGCTGTTTGATAGCGGTGGAGCCCGCAGAAAGAAAAACTGGCTATCTTTGTCATTTCCATTTAGGCCCTGGATCAGACTTGCGTATCTATAAAATTGTATAGGAAGCAAAATAACTGAGAAGTGCACTCACAATGTGTTCCGCAAATTTGGGCAGAGCATTTGCCGGTGCACACGGAGCTCTACCATCTATATCTAAAGCAACTCACCATTGGGAATATAAAGTCAAAGCAGAAAAATTGAGCATTTAATGGTCTACCATTATTGTTGAAATCACAATGACAGGCCATGATCTTCAAGTACAATTTTGATCCTTATGTAGTAACTGAAATTACAGCATTTCATACTCTGACTATATTATAGGGAATAAAACATCTGTCTAAATATTGGAGATATAAAATCCTCAAAATAAAGATATTTGAGAATATCTTGCACAGAGCACCTTTCCACCTGCTTGCTTAGTATAATGCAGTCATTATGGCAATAAATGTTTCTAATAAAGTATGAAAATGGATTGTTTGCTTTGCTGCTTGTATGAACTCTCATTTCTCTTTTTATTATATTGAATCTGACATTTGCTTACCCTTTATCAGTAGAATATTTAATCAACTCCAATCTGTAAGAAGCAAGAGGAATTTCTATTTTATTTAAAACCTGTCCCAGATGAAAAAGGACTGGGAAATAGGTCACACAGTGTAGGGGAAGTGTGAAAAGTGTTAGAGTTACCATGCTGACTATTTATCTAGTCTACAAAAGAGATGGTTCTAAACTTGTACAGCAACATGCAAGTCTGTTCCTATTGTTTAAAGTACTGGTGAAATGATTTAATAGCTTAATGTTTCTAATTTTTATCCATGGTACAGAATCTAGAGAATTAAACTTCTGTCAGCTTTATTTATTTTCTCTGTCAGAGTATTTTCTTGCACTTTTTGCTATATAACTCTTCAGAAATGTTATATCCATATCGATTGTAATTTCTTTGGGCTCTTGTCCAAAATACTCAACGTAAACAGTCTGTGTTTCCTCTCCATCTGTATTTTGGCTAATCCTCTGTTTTAGACAATCTAATGACAAGTGCTAGTTATCTGGAGGTACACGGTTTTCAAACCGGCGCTATGATTTATGATTCTTGCTTTACAGAAAGTATCACAAGCTCACAGAAGTGAAAGCTTCCAAATAAGCACCTAACTTTTGTAATAAATGCAGCTAACAATATGTCTGCAAATATATAGCAAACCGAGTGAGTGATGTCTTATTATGCAGGCCACAGTTTGACTTGGTCTGGTTTTATTTATGAATACGTCTTGCATCTGTTTCAAATTTCAGACCCGTTCAGTTTCTCAAATGCTCTCCCAAACAAGCTTGTGCTGAACGTTGTTAATTATCCTAATAAAATATTTGTATCAATTTTACTAAAGATCCGCAATGCTTCTGCCACAAGCAGATATTTTTAAATAACTGAATTAAGAGAAATAATTATATCTAGCACTGGAATGGTCAGAGATGTCCAGATTGTATAAAAAAAAAAGGGGGAAGGGAATGGGTAGAGCACAGCTAACTGTACAAGAGCAAAGGGACATATGATTAAATTAAAGGGCAATGCTTTGTGAACAAACAAAAGGAAATCCTTCTTCATACAATACATAGTCAATCTGCTGAATTCACTACCACAGGGGGTCATTGAAACAAATGCCGTGGCTGGGTTTCAGAGCGGACTGGATAATTTTATGACTGTAAAATACATAGCCCTGGAAGCTCAGATAATGATAAGGGTAATCAAACCCCGTGCTGCAGCCTGTGAGATGATCATCGGAGGCATGGGAAAGGAGCCTTGCCCTCTGTGCCACCCCAAACGAGCTGGATGGAGCCTTATGGGGGGCTTCACTCTCCTTTGATGAGCCAGATGCAGCCCACTGGCATGGCACGGGCTCCATCACTGATCTCCGGTGCAACAATTCCTTGCTTCTCAGTAAAAATAAAACATGAGACCCTGGTGTGAATTTCTAAGCATTCCCCTCTTGCCGCTGGTTCCTCAGCACCGAGTGATCTTTGAGGGACACAATTGCCTTGGCTTATTTCTGTTGTGCAATGCAACAGTTTATGCAGGGATGAGCTGATGTAAAGATCACCGTGTGCATTGCTCGTGGGTGCAAGAAGTGCAGGGTCTGCCCGCTGCTCTGTGGAGCTGGACACAGACATGAGGACAGGCCTTTGGCCAGCATGGCAAGTATTTAACCCTCTACCAGAGAGTAAAGCTTTAAATGTCTTTTTCTGCCTTGAAGTCTTTTAGATTGCTCTTGTTGATCCCATGCTGAACCAAACAAGACCTTCCCCCTCGCTTTAGCTGAGAGCTGGGAATTTCATTGTCTGTTTTTCACATGTTTATTACAATACCTGTTATCCAAGGATGTATTTCTTGTGATTCTACGTGACGATGCAATGTATTCTGCATTCCTCAATGAATACATTCTACTGTGTCCTGAATGCCATCGACTATGATATTGGTAGCCTTGCTAAAAAAAAAAAACCCACAACAACAACCAAAACAAAAAACCAAACAAAAAAACTAAACCCAAAACAACCAATTATTTAAAAAAAAAAAAAAAAAAAAAAAAGTAATTTACAAAAATATTTTTTAAAAACACAATAATGACCTGGTCTATAGGATTTCAAAAGAATTGGTGTGAGGGGAGAAACTGCCAAAGGGTTTCCCAGGCTGTCCCCATGGAGGTGGCTCCAGCTGTGTCCAGCTGTGCTTGAGGCCACCTCTCAGGTGTCCCTTGGTGTTCCTTGAGAAGCAGGGGGGCAGCCCTCCTGCCAGTTAGATTGCAGTGATACTATGAAAGCCAAGGTGACAGTTGGCATTTGTTTGTACCCCCTGTTATCACCAGGCATGGAGAAATCCGAGACTGAAAATGGACAGTGTGTCTCCGATCAGGGAGGCTGTCAGCGCGATTTATGGAAGTCTGATTTCTTATTTCACTTCTGTGCAGGAGAAAAAGTGACAACTTCGCCTTTCAGTATTGTCAGTCTAACGCTTTTCCCAGGCTGTTCACATACTGGAAAGTGGATGGCGGGAAGGGAGGGAGCCTGAATGTCTGCATCCCTTGGCAGAGGACCACGAGGAGGTGCTTAATTGACATGTGGAGCTAAGTGCTGTGGTAGGATGGCAGGGCTGAGCTCTACTTCACCCAGTGTGACTTTACCCAAAGCTTCACTTAAATATTTGGAGCCCTCACCCACAAATTCAGGGGCATAGCATGGTATTCTCAGCTCAGCTGTTCCTCACTGAGATCTGTACATCCATTGTTGATTTTTGCTGGAATTCATCGAGTTAGAACCTGATTTTAAGATGCTAAAATCAATTAAATAATTATACTCCCCTTCTTAGTTATTTTGGTTATTGCCCTAAACTTTGTTGCCTGAATTGCTGTTGCTAACACGTATTAATAAGCTCATCTGCAAAAAAATTGCCACTCTCAAATGTTTTCTTTTCCTGTTGCAATAGACCCAGGCTCCTATGCTGCCTTACAGAGACAAGCAACTGTCACCAGCATGTGGGAGACCACTTCCAGGATTAACTGTACTGATTTTCTAGGAGACCTTAGCTATTTCCAATATGTTTTTATAAATTAGAGTAAGTAAATGATTAAATATTGTCATTCCCAAGTAAACTGGAGACTGGGGTCCTTGTTGGGAAGACCTTTCGAAGTAGGACACATAAACCACTTCATTTCAGCTCCCACCATGTCTTATTGCCTTCTGGGTTTGTGACAATGGTGAGATCTTGTATTATTTTTCACTTTAATCTTCGGGGAAAAATGGGTAAAATTGCAGGACACGGTTTTGAAAAGGAGCAGTGAACTGCAGCTGCACCCTGACCGAAGTGGTGGCCTCTGCTTGCCAGTCCTTTCCTTTCCTTGGGAAGAAATCTTCAGTACGTCGTGTGAAATAGAAAATATCCTGCATAGGAATTAATGAGAACACTCGGAAAATAAAATGGCTTTTATTTTCCTACATAAAAGTTTGTGTAGAGCTTGATAGGTTAAAATGACTTTGGGAGGGAAGCAGTGCTCTGGCAGTGATCTGCTCTGCAGATGCGTGGTATAATGGCAGGAGTATGTACTGCTTTTTGTATTAGCTTGTTAAATGACATCAGAGTTATGATCATACCCCCAAATTACGAAGGCGAATGTATGATTCTTGTGACTGTAATTCTTGATCTTGAGGAAATGCCAGGTAATCATCACAATCTCTTTGTGTACCTGTCTAAGGATCACATTTTCAAAAGCAGTCTGTAGAATGGTGCATACTAAATATGTGCATGTTCTCATCTCCTCTCATCACATCTCCATGTGCAAGACCATGTGCACATTCAGACTAGATAATTACCTATCCGGTTTACTCCCGCACGGGCTGTTGTTTAATGTAGGCACAAAGAAGACAATTTGCATACATAAGTAGACAGTAAGCTTCAGTTCTTCATGCTCAGTTTTTCCTATGATCACAGCAACTGGAGGTGAATAAGACCTACTATGTTCCCTATACCTTACCTTTCCAGAAAGAGTGCTCCCTGATGGATAATTACCACTGTTGTGTCTCTGGTTTTAAATGTCCCAAGCAGTTGTTCTTCCATCATGTCCCTGGAGAGCCCCTTCCACTTTTGAGGCAACTTTTGAAAATTTGGCCTCACCGGAGCACTAGCACTGAGAAATTCCCGGTGGCCCAAAGAGCTGAGACATCTGCTGAATTCATAATTTGAGTTGTTGACTGAATTCAGCAGGGTAAGAGCAGGGGATTGACCAGCTGTGCTGGTACTGGTATTTTATGGAAAGCGATGGGAATGACTATGTTGAAGGAAGGTGTGCACTATCTACTCAGGTGGTGTAAAGAAAAGAAAACCCCCAGCATGAAAGTTAAACTTATTTTTCTGGAGCTGAACAAGTGAGGGAGACTGGATTTTAAAACACTGTTCAGCTGTGATTAGCATCTTGCTCCTGGAGATAGAAAATTGCCTGTGAACAGACTAGGAAACTTTGGTGGGAAGGACATAGATTGCACGATTTCTTGCCTTTTTTTTTTTTTTTGCTTTTTTTTTTCTTTTATATATTTTAATCTCTGACTTCTTTTACAGGGTCAAAGAGAACTTGCCACTAAAAAACCCCAAAATTCTGATAGAAGGTAATTGCAAACCTTTTCCAGCTTTAAGTCATCTTGAAGAAGTAATTTAACCATACTGTTCTGGTTGCCATTTGTAAATTGTTAATTAACAAGAGAGCAAATAATAATTACTGCTGGAGCCATTCAATTAAAAGATTTTGCTTTCTAAACTTTGTTCACACAGTCTATATTGCTAACATCATGTCTAGAAATATGCCACAAATGCTGGCAAAAAGAGCATAACCCAAGTCTTTCCTCATCATTATACAGCAGCACATCTTTTTAGCATTTTTTATTATTTTGATTCTTAAAGCTTGTGGTCTCCCAGGTCATGTGGATAGGGAATATGTCTCTGTGGTTTTACTAAGAGAGTATTTTGAGAACAAAAGATTGAAAAAATAACAAACAAACATTCCTTACAAGAAAACGCTGCCTTTCTATTTAAAATGCCTAGGAAACATTTGTGTTTTGACTTGCTGCGAGACAGTAGAGAAAATGGAGAACAAATGCATGGTCTGGATAACCTAAAGTTAACTCCACATGTCAAACTGATTGCCTGACACAAGGCAGGCATATTCTGTGATGACAAACAAATAGCACCTCCATCCTGCAGACATCCCCTAATTATAAAAGAGAAATTATTTCCCATTTTCATTGCCAGCAAATGTATGTTACTCTGGTGCACCATAATTTCAGTCTAAGTACTGTATCAAAGTTTGCTGAATGTGAAGCACAAAGTATGTTAGACATTAAACTGTAATTACAGAAGGGAGTGGATTTCTAGAGTATTATGTTTTTTGGTAATATTTTATTTTATTGGTTTTCAAATATACTTGGACTGCCAGGCTAAGCAGGCAGAGTAACAGCAACACAGAATTCCAGAATAACATATGACTTTAATAAAATAAAGCTGGATGGCTTGCTTTACTTGTATCAGTGAAAAGAATTGAAACCATTACTGTGCCCTCGGCCACAGTGCCACCCAGACCTGGCTGGACAGAGACTCACGAGACCAGGTGCCCAGGAAAGAATATCACCTTGGGCAACTCACCCCCACCCCCACGTTTCCCCCCCAGCCCCTGGTTTTGTTTCCCTTCAAGGCAGCAGTCGACTCCTGTGATGGTGCTGAGCCAGTGTTTGGCACAGTGGAGCTTTGATCTCAGTTTTGAGCTCTTGTGTTATGGAAGTATAGATAATAACCAGAGATATAAAAGGAGGTGGTTGCAGGGGAAGAGGAATATGGATACAGGAAACACAGAGGGGGTTATTCAGTCCTCATGTGGGGCTTTTGTGGGTTTAGCCTTTCCCTTGTCCCCTTAATTTTTGATGAATGTCACAGGTGGTGAACCTAAAAGGTAAGCTGACGTGTTCAGAGGTCGAATCAAAAGTGGGATCAATGATGAATTATTAGATGAGTGCGCTTCCATAAGTTGTGCAGGATCGTTCAAAGCTGCGGATCAGATGAGTGGCGTCCCCGCTGTCACACTCCCGGCTTTCCATTACGGCACTATCACTCACAGTTTCGCCCTTTGTGGTTCCTGTAATGATCTACACTCGTTCTGTCTCTGTGTGTCCACCTTCCTGCACATCAGGCGCCGCAAGCTGACTCCTGAAAACAGCGAGGAGCGTGGTGTTTAATACGTGACCAGCTTTGCTGGGGATAATTTTCTACATGGCTGAGAATGCGCACGTGTGGTCTTTAGGACTGAAGCATAGCCTGTGCCTTGTAGTCCTGGACCAGGTGCATTTTCAACATGGTTCCGCAGGAAGGCATTCCCTTCGGGAGATGATATTAACACTATTTCAGCATGACTCTTGCTCTGATTTACCATCCTCTGTTTTTTTGGGGGGAAGACTGGTATTCTCCAGAAGAGCTGTTGCTGCCAGGGGAAAGTGCAAGGGTTGTTAGAGTTCGAATGGGAAGGGAGACAATGACCTGTGCTGTGCCTCCCCTCGGCTCAGGGAGCAGATGCTGGCCATGAGCTGGCATTTTGCATGCAGTCCATTTTCAGCAGTGAAATACTCAACTGAATTCAGTTTGATTTTTGGTGGCGTGGTGTGCCATGGAGGTGGCATGGACTGGAAGACACCAGGTGCTGCATCCAGAGGAGAGCTTCATTACATGGAGAGCTGTGATCTTTTCAAACATGTCTACTTCCTTACCCTCTTCATGTTTGTTTTGTCACTGGAGACCACAACTTCATGTGCCATTTATGACAACTCTTTCTCTATATTCATACAGTTTTTACCCCTTCTTATGTACTAGGAAATGTCTGAGTATTTCTCATAGCTTGATGGTGGATACTGTACGTGTTTCAGGCTTTTGCAATAACATCACAACAAAGAGAAACAAGTAATTTTTTGGTTTTTTTTTTTCTTTATTGTATCAATTAAGTTGGCCCTATCTTTATGACTTTCACAGCTACCAACTGTCCCAACCAAATGAGCACCCAGTAAAATGTCACTGCATCAGTTCTTTTTCTAGGGACATTAATTTCTCAGTGAGAAAAATATCTTTTCTTTTTTTTCTTTTTTTTTTTTTTTATCACCTTGCCTTGCCTTTAATGTACATCAGCTTTTAATAATTGTGGAAAAGCTTTGACTGACAGACTAAACCATTTCATATTAATATGCAGAAAATGGCTGGGTGGGGGAAAGACCTTTTTCTAGTGCCTGTGAATGCACTGCCTCTACAACTGATACATGCTTTGCAGAGTTTGGTCCACATGCCTATTCAGTCTCTGGCACCTCCTCCAAGACTCCCACATTTGTATGTTTTATCGTGGAAGTAAAACCTCTAGGTCTAAGCTGTTCTTTCAGCCTAAAATCTCCTCTTATTGATAGCATTTAGCATGTAAAACTACCTGATTTTCAGGTGTAGGAGCAGAACACAAATCTACTCCTGGTGTTTACACCAAGAAAACATGGTCTTGCTTCCTGACAGTGATTTATGCTCTGAAATCTTAAAATGTCTTTATTGGCTCTCTTTGCTGATAGCACAGGCAGAGCTATTGTGTTCTCAGCCAGGGCTATTCATATTCATGCTGATGCCCAGAACCCCATTCTGAACTGGTGAAGACCACTTAGACCACACCTGTTGGTTTTTTCCTCCGTAAGTAAAAAAGGTGTCAATGAAAAAATGCTTTTGTTCCTCTACTCCTCCCTGAAATGCCACGTGAGCCCCAGCACTGGCTGTCTGTATTGAGAGGCTTTGTGGCTGGCTGAGATGAAAGGATGAGGGACCCAGACAGACAAGCTCCTCCTTCTCACTCATCCCATCCCACAGCAAGGACAGAGGTTTTCCCCCAGTTTTGTCTGAGAGAGGTTCACTCCATCCTTGCTAACCTCACTCGTGTGAGGTTACCCCCGAATTCATGTCAAACACAGAGACACCAGGTTTTATGCAAAGGCTAAACCACCCATCCCGCCCGTGCTTGGGCAGCATCCCTGCCCTCTCACCTCACCTCAGTGGAGTGGGAGCTGTGCCTGGAGCCAGACAGAGCTGGGCACCCTCCGTCGCAAGCACATACTTCGCGTGCTGTGGACCACCATGCGTTGACCCCATTCTGGATGGTATGGTCTGTTTGTTGATACTGTTTGTTTATTAATCAGTCTAAAGGAAGAGAGGCACTTCACACACAAATGAGACTCCTTGCCAGTAATACTTTTGCCTAAGAGTTGCCTAATGCAGCTACTGAAACACTGCCAAAGGTTTGCTTTCAGAGGGTTCCTATGAGCAATATTTTTATAATACCTTATATCCCAAATGGGCTTTGTATGTTTCCTAGAAGCCTGATTTTTTTTTTTTTTTTTTTTTTTTAAAGAGCAAATATCCCCAAACCTTTTTATGTTTTCCATTCTCCGTCCTTCAGGTACTTTAAGTTTGCTACCTGCTACTTCATGCACAAAACCAATCTGAAGAGGGATGATTTTGGAAAGGAGAGCATGGCAGCATGAGGCAGGTTGTCCATCTACTGCTGTCTTAGCTTGGCATCCCTGACCTAGAGAAGCTGGCACACCGACCTGCCACAGGCACCAAGCCATCCGAGCAGATGGGAGCGAGCATGGCCAGAGAGGAGGCTGTGTAGGAGCATTTACTTTGCAAGCAAAGGGCAGAATTCCTGGACAGACATTTTAAGCCCAGGCATTTATTTAGGAGATATACCTCTGATGCATGTTATTTTGGGTTGCAGTGCAGCAGGCACAAAATTATAAAAGAAGGAGGAAAGATTTGAAAATTTTTATTTTTTAGGGCATCCTGCCAAGGAATCCTACAGGGATTGTTTAGCAGTGATTTTGCTGCAAGGCTATAGATGCTGTAGCTACCTAGACAAAGCTGCTATGACAAACACCATATTATTTTCAGGTACATAACCACTTTTACTTTTTGTACCATTATTTTTAGTTGATTGCTGAACATTATGCAAATGAGTGAGACTGAACTTGTAAATCTTAATTTGTAAACTATAGCATATTTGGCTGTACTGGCCTGGGACCTGTGGCTTTGGGTGCAGAAGCAGTGCATTCAGATAAAAGGACATATGCATAAATAAGATCTGGATGTCTGCGTTATGCTCTGTGTTGGGGATTGATTCCCACTCAGGATATGTGATTCAATATACAGAGAAGCCCTGAGAAGCTGGTGGGGTGGAGGGGATGTTAAGCTGGATCCCTTGCTGGAAGATACCCATGTCTATATTGATTCCAGCTGACTCCAGCAAGTAGGTGAGGAATGTAGTCACCTCTGGCTCTGCAGTACACAGAAGTTCACACCTCAGTCCTTAAAATGGCCCTTCGGAGATTCCCAGGGCAGTCAGTTTGCAGAGTTAGGTGTCTCTCCCATCAGGCAAGATGGATCTGGCCCTTTTCTTTTTGTGTCCTGGACCTGGACCAACTAAAATTACATGAGTGTTGGCAGATGTATGTATAATCTGTTCTTAAAAATTGCCAGTGAATTTCACAACCTCCCTTGGTAGTTTGCTCCAGTGCCTAATTATCCTTTCAGATAGAAAACCTCCCTTCCTGCAAGTTAAAACCTGTGACTTGTTGTCCAGCCTTGTTCGGACATGGAAAAAAATACTTGTCACCTTATTGAAAATAATGATTTACATATACATGCATGCATAAATATATTTAAAATTAAAATAGTATTGTGTGCCCTTCCTCTCTCTAGACTAAGCAAACTCATCACAGCTTTTCTAGTGTTTATAATTTCCTATTATTTTCCTGTGCACTTTTCCCCAGTTTTTCTTCATCTCCTTTTTAAAGGCTAATGCCAAGAAATGGACATTTTATTTTCATTAAGGCTTTAATGGTGCTCTGCAGAGATCCTAGAAAGTTATTTGCCTTGTTGCAACAGCACTCTATTTGTTGACTCATAAACATTTTGAGGTCTTCTGTAGCCTCCAGGTCACTTTCTGTATACTTCCACCATTGTACTTGTGTGGATTTGATTTTTCTTCCTATATATAGTGCCTTACACTCATCTTTATTAAATGTCATCATTAGGATGCTTGTTCCAAAATAATTTGGAATTTTAATACTTGCGATCTTTCCCAGTTTGGTGTCATCCAAAGTATACTCTCTATTCTGTCATCAAAGTTGTTAATGAAACATAATGAAACATTGAATAGCATTGGATGCAGGACAGACCCAGCTGGGACCCTGTGTGGTATGTTCTCCAGTGCTGACAAAAAGAGGAACTTCTGTGTTTCATTTAGAGCTCTGAATGATCTAATCCATTGGATTAGACAGCAGCTACAAGAAACAATGAAAAAAAATATCCCAAACCCCTTTTTTATAAGTACTGATTTTTTTGAGTAGTATTATATAGCTTTTTCCATTTCATATCTTGAAGTCCTCTCAACATAACTGCTATATTTTATGTCCTTGGTTTTCTCTCGAAGGAAAAAAATTCCTACTGCCTTCTATAAATAGTCCTACAAGATTTTGAAGTTCAATCCTGAATTAGTGAAATAGAGAAACGGAATAGTTAAATTCAACTTTTTGTGTATTTAGCAGATTTATAATTATTTTTTCTAGCAACAATCTAAAAGGCATCAACACATCTTTACTGTGACAGCCCTGACTTTGCAATGGAAAGAAGGTAAAAATCAACAGAAAGAAAGCAAGAAATCAACTTTTTATATAAAAGTCCATTTTTTTTAAGGCTAAGATAGGTAGGTATTTTTAAAAATGAATTCTTGTAAATTCACACATTTCTTCCTTTTGTAATGATAAGCACATTGCTTAGGAGAAGGTTGCTTGGATTTGATTAAAACATCCTTATCCCATCTATGGAAATTGTCCAGGAAGAAGCAGGACCTCCCTGGCCCAGGCCAGTCTGAATGAATGCACATTAACTCAGAAAAATGGCAAGGCATCTTTAGGCCTTGAGAAAACCTTTAAAAGCTATCGAGGTTAAAGACTATTTTAAGTTATGATAGCTTTTTTATATATTTCATTTCCCTTTCCCTCCAATCCACGCAAGACATACGCTGTAGTGATTTTATCAGTGAAGTTCAAACTTCATCCATGTCTATCAGATTTTATAGATCCAAAGTGTTCAATCATTCTGGGTTATACACCCTGGCTTCCTGCATACCACAGGTCAAAGAACCTCATCCCGCTATTTCTGCACCTTGGTCTTACTCACTTTAACCTTGCTCAAGGCATCAGCATGTAGACATGTGAAACATGGTTAGATAGATTCACAGTCAAAGAAAAAGAATTGGTTTAATGCTTTTGCCATGAGATAAGATGGATTTATTCTCTAACACAATTTTCCCCTCCAATTTTAAGAAAAAAATAATTTTCAGAGTTTGGCAAGATAAAGCATCTGGAAGAATCTGGAACAAGCAGAAAATGAACTGTACAGCCCTGTGCAGGGAAGGATAGTTCAATATGACTGATTGTACAATCTCGCATCAGAATAATCTGTGTCTGTACCTCATGGGACCGTGGTACAGCAGCATCCATGAAGACCACCGCCTCCGGGGCATCCCTGTCCCCACGCTGTGCCACCAGTCGTGTCTACCTTTGCCAGTGGTGTAGGTGGTGCAAGCTCCTGATCTCTGCAGTCGAGCTGACTTCATGCCTTGGTGTTTAGTAACATTTTCCCTTTTGCAATAGGAAATCTAAACTTATGTGACTTTATTTGTCTTTCCATTTAATTTGAGATGAATCAATTCGATCTGAGGTTGCTTTCTATGACTAGATTTACAAAGTCTTTGACCATCTACGAAGGATCAATTCATATTTGTGTCACCTCCTATCATTTCACCATCTGTTTAGTGAGGACCTCTTTCACTTACTACATGTTAGCAGTAGTATTCCTTTTTGAGCCAGGAATGTAAAGGTTCTCACAAAAATTGCTCACAGTAGTGTTTCTCTATCATCATTAAACTGTTGAATCTTTACTGAAATTTGACAGCAGTGCCTGTGGCAAGTACCTTGGTTACCCCAGTGGTTCCTTCTTCCCTAATTGTCTTTTGGTTTGTACAAGGTCCACCACAACATTTGTTAATGCTGTCTACTGCTCTTTTACCCTTCAATCTGTGTTCTCCTTCCTCATGTACTTTTTCCTGTTTTTTAACATTACATGTGATTATGATTAGATTATCTCTTATAAACTCCTCTAAGCTAGTGGAAACTTCTTAAGAGCTACAGCAGCCTGTGGCCCAGAAAGCGAGTACTTTTTGGTACTTTCATGGACCTTATTCATAGAAAAGAGTCTTTTCACATTGTCCCACTCAACACCTGCACCGGTATTTAACTTGCAGATTATATCAGGGTAGAAGAAATAAACCAGCCTATGAATAAATACTGTGTTCAACCACTCCTTCCTGACAGACTAGTTGCTCAACTTCCATATGTGGAAAAATTATTCTCTTTTCTAATTTTGCTTTTCGAAGTTGCAAGAGTAGGATCCTCAAGCTGTCAATAATTACTCAGGACTCATAGTCTGAAAATCAGAATTTTGCAAAAGACTTGTTTGGTGAACCAAGCTCATTTATTTACCTTCCCAGCTAGAAAAGACTCATCGAGGTAAGTAGCCAAGAACAGGAGGGTACAAATGGAGAACTGGAAACAAGAGTTTGGCTCAGATCATATTGACTTTGGCAAAAACAAGATATGAAAAATTATACCTCAGATAAATATAAATTATAATCTGCAAGCATTTGAATTAGAGGATTTCTCCTTGTAAACTCAATAAATGAATGTTAATTCAGTTACCAATTTGTAGCTGTGAAACATAACTAGTGATGTTATTCTTTGGAGCTTGTTTTGGAAAAGATTGCATAACCCATGAAGCAATTCTTCACAAAGTGCATAAAAGTGTCAGCTTATGTATAATTTATGCAGCTAATGTTAGTTATGATCTGTTTAATAGTACTTAATGCTGCTGTATGACATCATTCTTTAATTTACCTAAAAAAAAACATAAAAAGGCCAATCAAAGACATTTTAAAGACTGAAAGACACATGCATTAGTTTTGATTTTTTGTTTAAATTGTTTAAGTCAATAATTATCACTAGTATGTAAAGGATTTTCAAAGGAGCAATTCTCATACGTAGTCTACATATTTACTATTTAGTTAGTTATTTTAATTATAATTTACTCACTGTGTATATGTTAACTAATATACTGTTAATGTGCCTTGAGCAATTCATTTTGCCAACAGCATAGTAACTGGCTGTATGCACTTGCCCCTTTATTAGTGGCAATTATTAAATCCAATTTTAGTTGTACTTACTACATTTCCTCCGCTGCCTACAGGGCATCCCTACGGGAGGGTTATGACTTAGTGCTTCTGTTCTCAGTCTTTACATCCTACCCTTCCCATACCCTGGGGAGAGGCAGCCGGAGCTGGGGAGGAGCAGGGTCAGAGTGGGTCAGTGTACTCGCAGAAAGGCACTGGGACACCTTTCCTTGCCTTCACAGGAGAGGGAATGAGTCCATGTCCAACGTCCAGTTGCAAAAAAAGCCCTTTCCTTAGGTTTGGAAAGGAGAGAACTTTTCTTTAACTGGCCATTAGATCGAGAGGCATCCACTACCTCCAAAATGCAGAAGCCCTCATCTTCTTTGTAATGCCCAGACTTACTGAGGTCATCAGGGCTGCTATAGGGGAAGGTGGACAAAGGGAGTCACTCAGTTTGAGATCCTTCAGATAAACCTTTGGCCCACTGTAAGTCCAAATGTATCTGGTTTATTAGAATATTGGGCAAAAAGTGCCTTTTGTTGTGAACTCTCCTTAGGCGGTCAGTGGACAAATGGATTGCTCTATTAATATTCTCTTTTCTTACTGAATAATCTTCTCACTGCTGTCTTTTTTGAGGGCAGCGATGCTGTCCTGTGGTTTACAGACCACATTTCCTAATTTGTTGTGCTGGCTTCTGCTCTCATGACAAAAATTGAGTTTGTAATGTTCCTAGCAGGCGAGCTGGCCCGACGTTGCAATTACCACCACCTGCCTGCTACGCCAACTGTAAGATCTCCACTTGGCACGGCTGGTGAAACCTGGGCTACAGTTAAATGGGTGGAAACTGCTCATTTTGCAAGTGGTGATCTCAGTCTCTCACACACTTTCTAACTTTTCTTTCCAAATATTCCAAGTAATGCCACTTCAGTGGCCCCAAGGCAGATTTTTCGTTTACCAGATCCCAATGGCTTCCACAAAAGATGAAGAATTGACACATTTCATAGTGGAAATTGGTCCATGACTGTGACTATCAGAAAAAATTGCTGTAATCCCTTAGAGAAGGCTTGGTAATTTTTTTGCAATGAACATGATTTGCAAAATAAGTGATTCCAGGGCCCTTAAATGTCCACCAGCACATACATGGGTACGTTTAAAAAATATCACACACTCAAATATTGAAAAATTTTAAATGATGAGTTGAACTGTGAAATATAGATACTGTGAGCAAAGAAAGCACGAGCTGATTGGCAGAATGGTGTATGTGAACTTTTGTGGTTGGAAGCCTTCACCAGATTTTTCTGTTACTAGCCCTGCTTAGAAAAAACCTGTCCCAAAGGTGGGCCCCGATGCAAAGAGCAGTGAAATCAGCAGGAGTCTTCCATTTGCTTCAGCCAGATGGGACCAGGTCCTCTCTCCACCTTCCAAGGCAGCTGGCTCACCCCGGCTTCACTGAAGGAAAAGTGCTGGGTATGTGGTCTGAAAGTCCACTGCCATTATCAGATCGAACAGTACCAGTGACCAGACTAGTGAGCACTAGGCTATGGGTAGCCTTGGATGTAATGAAAGACCACCTTGTTCAATCTTCTGTTTAAATCCAGCCTACTCGCTGCAACTGGTTTTCATATGAAAGCAATCCAACCAGTAGCTCTTGGGGCAGTAGTAATGTGGAAATACAGAATTCTTCATGAAAACCTTTGAAGCAACAGGAAAGTCTGTGTCCCACTTCTCATACAAATTACTTTGGATCACACCCAAGAGTAAATAATGTTGTCGTGTGTATGCTGTTCTTTCCATGCACTAAATTTCTCAGCCAAAATAAAAGGTAGTTCTGAAAGATTTTTCTGATTTGAAACATGCGATTTTCCATGTGTGTGCTTAAGCATATTCATCAAATACACATTCCTAAGACAAGATTTGACTTAAATGAAAGACAATAGTATGCAAGATGTTACAATTTCTAGCTATGATATCTATCTTAATTATTGCTGCACTTTTATAGTGTGATCACAAGTAAATTTAATATTCTCAGTGACATAGAAACTCTGTATCACTTCTTGATAATAACATCAAAACTGTGCTTTCTGTTCTTATTCCTAGAGATGCCGTTCTCAGACAGGGAAAGGTACAGCACTAACAACATATTTGCAATTACCTGCAAGACTTAACCAAGGAAGTAGTCAGTTTATAGTTACCTTCAATATGTAAACTACAAATTATTAGTGCATGAAAATGGCATCTAAGTTCTGTTGCTGGGGTCTAGTAATTTTGGATATTTTCCATGCTATTACTGCCTGCTCCATATACCTTTACTGGTTCTTTTTGAAATTAACTTAATGGCACTCTACAGAAATGGACTGCCTACTGAGAATGAAAGCTTGCTTGCAAAGATGGACTAACTTCCTACTGGGAAGCACTGATTTGGCACAAACAAAGAAATGCTTTAGCATTAATTTACTTTGGTATCAAAATATTTAGAATAAATTATTTAAAATATTTAAGAACTGAATGGTCAATATTTGCTTTTAATAAATTTGACCCATGTACAAATATTTGATACTGAAAATTCCTCGGATATCTCCCAGCTATATTACTGAGATAATGCATTCTCAACTTGCCAGGAATGGGATTTTTTTCCTTCAGGCAACCAGGGACACATTCTTGAATTGGGGCTTACACTTGTGTGCACCCACATTTGTGCACCTATTCTCTTGTGAATTGAGCTCTGTTCACATTAGTACAGGTAATACCGCTGCGTGTTTTTGCGTGCTTCCACCAAACACCAAACAAAGATGAAGGCAAGCTGGATACAGATGGGTTCCTAGTCACTACCTTCCTAAGTGAAAGTTTCAGAACATTATTTATTTGACTTGCTAAATTGCCAAGTCCTTTGAAGCAGTGCTCTATCAGCATCCTCTCCGGCATGAGACTACAGAAGTCAATACTCTTATGGCATTTGCTTGTTGTTATCCTGCAGCCCTGAATTCCTTTCCTTACCCATTGATATTGTCCTAACTCCCACTAGCGGGTCACTTCTTTAAATATGGTAACACAGGGCATGACTTTTCTACTCATCTGTGCATCTGAGTCACATCTTCACCTTTTTCCTCATGACTGGAATCAGGATCACAACATAACCATAGCATGTCTCTTGATCAGCTATTGGGATAGATAATGAAGATCTCTGCTCTTACCATACATCTATCCAGATATTACTCAAAGCACTCTAATTTGCATAGTTCTATTTTCAAGTGTAGAAATAGGTAACTTTGCAGAGTGTGTCTGTTTCACTGATTATGGACTTCTAAAAACTACTTTGCAAAGTTTTGTATATTTAATGCTTTTTCCGTAACATATAACATTGCTAAACTAAACCAGACTGATAGGTGCTTTGATCTGGAGAGGTCCAAGCTTGGAGCACCCGAGTTACCACAGGGCAGGAGATGGATGCAGTAGTCAACCCCTATGGAGAAGCCAAGTGCTACTCAGCACTGCTCACAATACAGCTACTGGTTTCTCTTCTTCATATTTTTAAACAGTTTGTTCTTATTTTTCCCTTTTTCCTTCCCCCTCTCCTCTCCTCTCCTCTCCTCTCCTCTCCTCTCCTCTCCTCTCCTCTCCTCTCCTCTCCTCTCCTCTCCTCTCCTCTCCTCTCCTCTCCTCTCCTCTCCTCTCCTCTCCTCTCCTCTCCTCTCCTCTCCTCTCCTCTCCTCTCCTCTCCTCTCCTCTCCTCTCCTCTCCTCTCCTCTCCTCTCCTCTCCTCTCCTCTCCTCTCCTCTCCTCTCCTCTCCTCTTCTCTCCTCTCCTCTCCTCTCCTCTTCTCTCCTCTCCTCTCCTCTCCTCTCCTCTCCTCTCCTCTCCTCTCCTCTCCTCTCCTCTCCTCTCCTCTCCTCTCCTCTCCTCTCCTCTCCTCTCCTCTCCTCTTCTCTCCTCTCCTTCCCTTTCCTTCCCTTCCCTTTCCCTTCCCTTTCCCTTCCCTGCCCCACCCCGGACCAGTTTGGATATTCTTCTATTCAGGGCAAATAAGAGCCATTACATTTAAAATAAACCATTTTGTCTGCCCTGACTTGAATGGTGCATTTTGCACATGTGCGCTCCTCGGCAGCACACAGCCAACACAGGGTAGCAGTGACTGGAGGATACAGCGTGTACTCTTTCATTGGATTTCAGAAGTTAAGCATTTTAAGCATGGATTTAATTTCCAGCCCCTCCCCTGCAACATCACAAGCCACACTGAAAGCAGAGTTGTACTTGGTAATCGCAACACAAAACACAAACTTGTATGTCACTGCAGTTGCAAGTTCTCAGCACTTTGAATGCTGATTTCAGCCAGCAAAGTACATTTTAATTGAATAGCAGAACCTTTTATTCCTAGTAATGTTTTAAACTTTTGTAAATTGAGGATTATTTAATTTCAAAATAATTTTAAGTGACAAAACCCTGTCATTTTGCTGTCACTGCAATCCAATGATAAGAAGAAACATAAATTTTTTCTTAGCAAATTGGGGCTGGAGGTCTTGGCCATAATGGAAACGTTACCTGCTGTAGCCCCTCATCAACTACCAGCCTCACTTACGCTGCATACATCTTGCGTTAGTAATATTCTTGTAATGTTTTCATATATTTTGCTTTTTTAATAATTATGAGTTTGATCGCAGCCTTGGATGGTGCTGGAAATTTAGAGGGACCGCATGGCAGGATAGCCAGAGCATCCCGCACCAACGGAGTGCTGCTGCATAAGGGCTAAACACCATTTAGCCATTAATGAGCTTGTATGGGAAGCAATTTTCAAGTGCCCATAAATCAGTCATTTTGTTTCCCCTAATATAAGGCTTAGGAGTCGTTCCATGCCAAATTTCAGCTTTTAAACCTCAACACTTTTGCTGGTAGGAGCAATAATAAAAAAAGGCATTTTTGTGTTGCCTCCCCCCGCGCCCCCCCCCCCCCCCCCCCCCCCGCCACTGAATTGGATAATTGCACTCCTTTTTACTTCCCATTTTCTGCACACTCAAACAGTTGAAGCTTTTTTTTTCCTTTCATTTTTTTTTCATCCTAAATTCTTCTAACAACCCTGTTTCAAGCTAAGGGTTGAACTTCATGTGAGCAGAGATAGGTATAGCAAGCTTGAAGACCTTTGAAAATGACGAGTTACATTCTGAGATTTTAATTATGAAGGCCCCCTCCCTGGCTTTTATAATAATTAATAAATTCTGATCCTTTGCCCAACAGCCAGTGGGGTAGGAATGGGTCACTGAACCTTAAATTTGCAATGGCAAAGAACCAAATGAAACCAAAGCTTCTGCCTGCGACTGCTGATATCTTTTGCTGGTTGGTTAAGAGGTTTTGCATTTTTTCGCTTTTAACTTAATCAAAGCTGTTTTGATGGCTATCACACTGGTTTAGCCAATACGTTCTGACATAGGGAATGTATTACCAGCTCCACTGCTATGGTTTTTGCTTTGGCCTGTAACACTGGGATATTATCTCTCACAGTAACACACTCCAAGGAGCATATGAATGATAGTGCTGACCTGAAAAAAAATAAAATTAAAAATACTTTAAAGAAGAAAAAAGAAAGGATTTGGAAAAAAAAAAAAAAAAAAGTTGAGGAGACAGCAGCGTTTGTCATTTCCTGCAAAATGCTCCAAATACCTCTACAAAAATCCACATGGAGGTAAGCACAGCACCAAGCAAGTCAGAGACAGCTTCGCTCTAACCGTGGATAGGCAAGAGCTGTGTGGAGCCCAGAGCCGGCACTGCTGGACAACACGAATATCAGCAAAACCCTCCTGCTTTATCACCTATTACATGGATTAAGGCTTGAGGCACTCCAGTCCTGTCACTCCATAAATGCGTTAAATGAGTCGGGGATTTTGATCATATTGTGATTCTCATTAGTAAATCTGAATACAAATAGGTTTTAGCCTAAATAAGTATTGTTTTGTCCACGTTGCGTACCTAACATGTTACATTAGGAAAAGTTAATTTTATATGACTAAATATAATCAGAAACACAACATGAGGCCTGTCAAGTTGACATGGTATGATAGGTACCTTAACACTTCTCAGCAGGTAACGTTGTTTGCACACTGCTTAAACTTGTTCATCAATGACTTCTTGCATGATAACCAGAATATTAACAATACATTGAAGGTGGCACCAGGCTTCTGACATCTACAAATGCATTTCACCGAAGAGTTATAGTTGCAAAGGAAAATCTGCAGAACAATTTGGTATTTCTTCCCCCTATTTTTCTACTCTTTATTTGTTGCCATTTGTATTATACCAATGTCAAGCCCCTATTGCTCCTTTCATTCAGATGGGATACAAAACCAAACACAAAACTCAAGAAAAGAGCTTGTAGACAAAAATTAGGTACAAATGGTTGGTAAGATTGGTGGTGACAGGAAAGGAAAAGTAAGCAAAGGGTGTTGAAAAAGTAAAGTTACACAGGCATAAGAACTGTGCGTAGGTAGACAGTTTGTTAATAAAAACAGTTATAACCAGCAAGGCTCGGCAGTTCTTCCTTGTCCTCTCAGCACTCTAAGTGAGGTACCACTGGTGTCACAGCACAAGATGATTTTGTAAAAAAAAAATAATGAAGCCAAGATTCAGGGAGGAAATTTTCCTTCACTCCATAAAAAATCAACTTCTTGAAACATCTAATATCTTTTTCATTTTTCTGGAATGTTTCCTTTTTTTTTTTTTTTTTTTTTTTCCTGGTTGATCCTGTAGACGGTGATTTGTTTTATTTTTAGTCTGTTACTGCATTATTTATTTTTTTTTCTAGGTTTCTGATATGGTAATCATATATTATGGGAATTTCAGACTACTTTTGTAGATTACTTTGAGTGATCCACAACTTACTGAACTATTCTATCTACTTTCTTATGCAGGCTATTTAAATCCTAATCAAAATCTATGGTGTAAAACCTGATTTGATTTCTTTCCTTAGACCAGAATTTCAAAACCTGCTGTTTTAGGGAATTTGGGCTCTGCAGTGTGTAGAATGTCTTTCCTTATGGGTGGGGAGTCCATCCAGGACCAGTCCTGAGCTGTTCTACTTCGACCTGTGCTCCAGCTTTCCTCTCACACCATCAGTCTCACTGACATGCCTTTGAAAGAGAGGCAAGATCACTACCTACACAAAAGCCTAAAAATACTTTCCCTGCACTGTGTTGAAGCTTCCCAGAGCCAGAGGAATGGGCTGGGATGAGGATCTGAACCTGGATCCTGTTCAAATAGACCCGTGGGAAACTTTGAATGTAAAACTCCACATTGCCGCATGCCTACACTTTACTAAGCCTGCATTTTCTCCATTAAAATATATCACCTATCTAGTTTAAAATAAAGCTATGCCATGTATTTTAATTGAGACACTGGTCTCCAGCTCCCAATACTTATAATCAGATTCCAGTTTTCCAGCTAAAGCTGTTTATTGATGTCCTACTTTTTTCACCATCGTAGCATGTCAATAAATTGGAGAATAGTTCCGTATGTTAGATTTCCCCAAGCTTTCTGAAGAAATCCTTTGACAATTTGCTGTATAAAGTCAGTTAATTGCTTTATATAGCAGAGCAATAGCAAGTATTTAGACGTATCCTATGACAGACATTCAAAAAATATGGGAAAGACATATTTGTCAATAAAATGAACACTAGAAAAGCAAATTATTTTATTATGTGGAAGTTCCCAGTTTAAGCCAAGTTATCTTGATTGTACTAATAACTGACATGCCTTAACCAGCTGTCTGAATGGCAGAATAAAACAGCTTCAGCTTATTTTTGTGAACCTCCTCAGGACCTCACCATAACCAACCAGAAAGTAAATCTCAAGATGCTATAGAATTCAATACAAAAACAGAAGTTCAAATTATATTTTATTTTAAGTTGGATAGGGCCATAATAGAAAAAGATCATCAAAAACAATGAAAAGAAATAATTGTTAATTTCTACAGTACCTTGAAACAGAAGCCCCTGAGAATAAATAGAATAAGAATACTATTAAAATTTCCTCTTTTATTATATCTTCTCTGCCAGAGTAATTGTTGCTGTGTCCAATATATGCAGAGGACAATTTACTAGCTGTTTTCTATTAGTTTTTAGCATTAACATATACAGAAATAAAATGAATAGCTAGCTTTTCTTTGGTTAATTAAATGACTGACAAGTCACAGATGTTGCTGCAGCGACTCTTCCATATGATTAAAAAAAAAAAAATCAACCCTGGCAAACAAAAGAATAGTAGACCAGCAGTGTAAATGGTCTCTTTATTAAGTGAATATTGATGCTACATTATGATTTTTTTATGAATGTGAATAAGGTAGAAAAGTTGTTCTTTTTCCAAGTTTTATATTCAGATTTGAAAAGAAAACCTGCTGCCTACATAATTCCCACAAAGGAGTTCAGAAGATGGTTTACTATAGAAGTGACCTAATTTACAGGAGTTTCTGCTTCCTCAACATCTATCACAAAAGTGCATTTTTATTAGGAAGATACATATCTTTAATTTTTTTTCTCCAGTATAATTTTAATAGAATCTTGCTAGCTAAAAGCTGGTATTGAAAATAAATATTGCATTTCTATTCAATACTAAGTTTTACTAAAAAACCTTGAACTGATTTTATAGAAATATTCATAGGATAAGTATATTAAACTGCAGCTCACTCCCTTCCTACCTTGCCTTTACTTTATCTTCATTAATAGTAGGACCCTTCTTGGAGTCAAACCGAGTTTCTCTCTCTGTGGTGCTGTTACATGTTCCTAAAGTCCTGGACCGAGATGGTTGACCCGTTTTAATTTAATTTCCAAATAACTGGAAGTTAATAATTTTGAGCTCTTAGGATAGCAGACCTGGATCTTCCGAACTGTCCACTGCCTCAAGAGTGCTCTTCTCATTAAACATTTTTGGATTTGACAAGTAATAATGTCTTGCATTTCTTCTGCATAACCTGATGGTTTCCATGATCATTTTGCTTTCTTTTCACTTCATCTAAAGTAAATACAATGGGAGTTGGGAACACAGTATTTTCCAGGTTTAACACTACAAATTACCTTCATTATGAATTATAAATATTTGAGGAAAACACAGACGATACAAAATTACTTTGAAAAATATATGCAAAACATACACAAACATATAGTTTTAATTTGTCATTAAATTGCAGCAGCCCAGCAACCAGACTTGGGAACCACGGCAGAGTTACCATCTCCCCATGGATGAACCACGATGCCACGACTGCTACGAATGGACAAAACACAGAAGCCACAGAGACGGGTCACCAGCACTATGCGGAAGTTTGGGACAGGAAGTGAAGTAGAATAATTTCGGTAATTAAACCAGCAAAGAATTTAAAAGGACAGAACGTAATTACTGATGATGGATTTAAGCCAGAACATTGAGACTGGAAACAATATGCTTGTGTAAAGTGCCGTATTTAATTAACAGGGGTAGCTTAGGTATAATATTTACATATTTGTAAAACACTCCAGGAGCACAGAGCCTCTTTTCCATCAAGTGAGACCTCTGGTGCAGTATTGAATTACAGGAAAAATTGAATTTACAAGAAAATCTCCTCACTTACCAAGTTAAGCATTTTGCAGATCTTGGACGTCATTTGAGATTCTGAATTTTACTACCGAGCAGGCCTTGCTCTGATAACCTTAGGACACCTAGCCAGAGCATTGCTTCAAGCTTAACTTTTAGGCAGCCTCTTTAATAAAAGAAGATAATGGGTGTAAGTAATACCTACCATTTTTATGGTTCTTCCCCAGACTTTAAGCTCATCAAGAAAGTCAACGTGCCTCCTCTTCCAGTGCACAGCCTGCAGGGCTGAGCCCTGAAGTGGCAGTAATTTCACCCTGGAATACAAATAATTCAGACCATCCCTGCGTGACCAAATCTGCCAGGCCACTGGCCACTGATTATCTCTTCTATTGCCCCCTGAAATTGTTTGAAGATTTGACCCAATGAATTTGGTGAGCTTTGATCCACGCAAAAGTACAAAGGACTCTAAAAGCTATTTTTTTTTTTTTTTTTTTTTTTTTTTACTGAGGAGATTGCAGTGGTCATTTCTGTGAAAAGTACACTGTCCTGCTTCACCACGGGATGGCAAAGGAAATACTTCACACCCTCACGACTGACTGCATTAATTATGAAGGTGATGAATGGTGTTCAACCTATGTAAATAAATGTGTGCCGGAGATTCAAGCCCAATGAAAGTACAGCTATGTTTTAGTGGACCACGGCATCATATTTCATATAGTAAAAGTTGTGAGGGAAGAGGAGTGATATTTATGGAGTGCAAAGCACTGTGGGATTTTGTGGGAAACCACATATATTCAGCTTGTCAGAAAACATCTTAATATTTACTCTTACAATCCCTAGGCTACTGCTTTCTAAACCTAAAGCTTTCATTAGCCCATTTACCAGATATAAAACATTTGTAAGTCTGTTGAAAGAGTTACTTTCAGGAGTGGCATTTTTCACAGCAAAACGATGATACCTTTACATAACCTCATTATGCAGCAGTGTCAGCTCCTGCAAGTGAGCTGCCTTATCCCATTGAATTAATTTGCTATTTCCACATTTCTCTTCACAGCCTCTGATTATTCCAGACCAGCCCCTCAGTCCTATTATTTCGCGTGCAGGAGGATCCCGCTGCCTGGGTACGTGCCTTCCCATCGCCGCGCTGACCTCTGAAACTGCAACACCGCGCAGCGGCACGGGGGTTTGCTTGTTTCTGGTGTTGCCGGCGGGATTTCTCCCTGCATTTTGCCAAATTGCTGTTTTATAAAGTGGTGTTACCCGCAGTCCTCCCTTCCCCATTCACTGCCCCGTGGTTGTTGTTCCAGGCTGCTCGCGATGCCCCGAATGGCTTCCCTCTCCATGGCTCACAAGCTACAGGGAAAAAAGCTTTTATTCCTTCCTGTCAGTTCAGGCCTTTGACGATTTTATGATGGGAAGTTTTATAAATTGAAAATAAAAAAGTATTTCTTAAAACCTAAATAAGGATGATATTTGTTGTGGTCAAAATAAATATTTTTCACTTGCATTGCATGCACAATATGTTACATTAAGAAAGGTTAATTCTATATTAAATATAATCAAAAACACAACATGGGGCCTGTCATGCTGACATGGTGCAATAGGTACTTTAATACTGCTCAGCAGGAACCCTTGTTATATTTTTTATATGTTAGTAGATGTCTACTTAGAATTGATCAAACCTTTCCTTCTGAAACATATATGCCAACACCTCCACAACACACTATAAACTAGACTCTCAGAAAACAATAATGATGCTTATCAGTCACTCGCCTTGAGTTTGCTTGTGAAAAACCTCTAGCTAGTATGCTATTGGAGCTCTTAAAACATAGATCTTTTTGCTGCACTGATAATTCACTCACAGCTTGAGATTGATGACTATGTGAAGTCCATAAAAGATGTTACCACTATATTTTCTTCTTATGATTTATTTTATCATGTTGTCAAGGTTTGCAGAAAACAAGAAACAAATCAATGAATGTCATGCTTAAATATTAAAGAAGGCTGTAATACACAATTTTATTCAGATGCCTTATTCAATCTTGTAGCTCTGAAAAGGGTAGCAGCAGCAAAGCTTTTATTTGAATTACTTTTGGAAAAATTAATTTAGTGTGAATGTTGAATTGTGAATGGCAAAAGGGTAGCTAACCTTATTTGTTTAAAGAGGAATATAGAGTAACTTGGCTTTTTTTGAAAAAGGTTTTGAGGACCTGGGGAAATTCACTGGCTTTTCAACTACAGAAACTTTGGAACAGAATTGCTTAATGAGCTCATACTTTCTAAATTAATGAAATGTTGCCTTAGTGAAGGGGGGGCGGGGGGGTGGGAGGTTTGTAGTAGGATATTGGTATCGGCAATCCCTAAGTGCTACAAAGCTATTTTAAAAAACCTTTTTCTCTTTCATTACTACAAAATTGAGATTACATCTTACACCTTGGTATGGGGGAGGGTGGGGAGAAGGAGCGGGGAGGAAGGCTGTGGCCCCACGCTGTTCCTGAACTGGCTCTCCCCTTCCTAATGTCCTTCTCTGTGCTTCATTACGGCTTGGATACAAAGCAGCAATTAAGCTCAGCTTGATTTTGGTTAGGGTTTTTTTGTTGTTTTGTTTGGTTTGGTTTGGGGTTTGGTTTTTTCATTCCACTGCTTATTCTTAGGAATAGAAGAAATCACATCATAATATTTTGTTAATTTTTTTTTTTTAAAAAAAACAACTCTTTTGAATATAGTGGTTTTCAAACAGTGACAAGAACACTTTTCTGAGGTTTCTACTCTACTTTTTATCCCACCTCTAAGAAGAGCCCTGTTGACCATTCTGTCTTTTCTGAGGCAATGATTAAGACTGTGTTGTCCTTCAGAAGCAGACAAGAGAGGTCTGAATGGGCAGCACTTTCTGGCCTTTTGTCATCAGGGGGAAAAGTTGCCTTTTTATTGGCTTCTTTTACCATTTTATTACATTTTGATTCTGTAACTATACCAAAGATGGGAACTGAAAAATAAGAAAACAGAGCAGAGATGCTTTCCGGTCCCACATCTCCTGGGATCAAGTGAACTGTCCATGTCTTGGATGAGCAGAGCCCCATCCTTTGGCTGCCGAGTGGTGGTAAGCAACGAAGAAGGGGATGCTTGCCAGCATCTGGCAGGGTGTCATTACATTAGTTTGTTATGGCATTTGAATTCATAAAATCTGTCTTTTATCAAGAAATATTGGCTTTGGCATTGTTCCTGACTATCAAGTTCATTCTTCTCTCAGCTAGAGATGTATCCAGGTAAGGCCAGGTATGGTAACTCACCTTGTGTGTCTCCAGCACTAGGAGACTGTCAAATACATGGATGGTCCTTAACCACTGACCTGCCTTTAAATAACCCTGAGACAGGGAAAACCATGTTTGTAGATGATTTTAAGCAAGCAGGAAAAACTACAAGTATCATTTGAATACAACCTGCCCATGGCAAAGCAGAAACCCTCTCGCAGCAACCGTGCTCGATGCCTGACCATGCAGCATGAAGGGAAGGATTCAGGTTCTTGGTGGTCACCAGGGCTGGCTCTTGGTCGGCGTTTCAAAAGTGAGGTCAGTGGCTGCACTTGCAATGCTCTCAGGAATCATGGGAAAATTATAATGAATATCAAGTTTTTAAATTCCTCTGGGTGACTTAGGGTGGGTGGTTGCCCTCCTTCAGCAGAGAACCTCCAAGCAAGCCTTGCAGAGCCCATGCCCACGTGTCTGCTTCTGAAACCTGAACAGCATGGCTGCGCATCACTGCAATATTTTTGTGCATCCGTTCTGTACAGATCAGCCAGTACGGACAGGCGTGGGATGAACACGAACACTGTAGTGAAGGGGCAAGACCGTGCGCTGCTCAGGCTCTCTGACACTGACCTCTCCCCTCCAACTCAGCTACTGTTCAGTACAGGCATGATTAAGCCTCTCAGTGAACCTTGCACTACTGCCTAAGGCCATAATTAATGAAGTTTTCTTCTTCCATTATGCACTTTTCACACTTGAAGACAGGGATCTACAGGGTGTAAAAACATACAGCTCAACATGGCCCAGGCTGCTGCCCTCCCCACCAAACCCCATTCACAAACCCCATTAATTACAACCATGTTTTCTTGCTATGTGCTTTTGGGGTGAATTATCTATGTGGAAGGCAGGATTCTGGCTAAACTGTTCCCTTTGGTGTGTCTCAAATCTTCTTGGCTCTAGAGAACACTTAAAGTATTTCAAGGAACATTTCTTTCTGCTTCTTGACAATACTTTTTAGTGCACACATCTTGTTTTTTCTCCAGAGATGGAATTGATATTGAGTGAAAAGATTAGGCAAAGTCATCGTTGCCTGCCCCAAACAGATCAGGCAATGAGAGCAATGAGTTGTTTTTTAATTAATTAAAGTTAACGCTTTAATTTATCTTGAGACTGTAAGTGCAAACAAAAGCATTTTTTTTCAACTTTCATAATATGTCAGAGTACATTTATAACATAGTATTAAAAATAAATGTGTTCCATTACATGTTTTTCAAATACATTATTTAAATTAACCTTAGGACAATTGTTGGAGAATCAAATTTGTAACACAGTACCCAATTTTACCAGTGCATTCTCTGCATACATTATTGTTTATTATAACACGTACATGGAAAGCAAACTTAAAGTTGATCAGTTTTTAGACTCCAGCTTTCCTCTCTTTCCCTGCCCAGCAAGGTGTAAAATGACAGTCAGATTAAAACTGCATAATCAGGAGCAGGGTTATTGAAGAGTTCAGTCCGCAAAGGAGACACCAAGACACCATGCACTTGAAAACTTTTATTTCCGCAGGAAATATGGTACCTCTTATTCTCAGAAGTGTCATAGTATTCATAGGATGGAAAGCAGTGAATTTTTTTTTTCTCATTTTTTCCCCATTTATTTGTTTTGGCAGTCACTTTGGATACAATTCACCCATGTGCAGATGGCAAATACGAGCCCCATGCATTTAAATCCCATCTAAGTCTTTTACTGGAGGTGGGATTGATAGTGGTGCCCCAGCTCTGCAGTAACCTGAGACTCCCTCCTTCGAGACCCCAGCTTCTGTTGCTTCCATGTTTGCCAAGATCTAACTGGAAGTGCTGATTTTTCCCAGGCATGAGTAGCTGCTTCAGATTTGTTTGTTTGCTTTGAATTTTTTTTTTTTTTAATTGTGGTGCATCTCGGCTATTTGGGCAGGGCTGAATAGAAAAAAAACAGTTATTTTGTACTTGATGAAAGATGTCAAGATGTCAGAAACTTTTTTTTTTTTTTTTTTTTTTTTTGCTATCAATAGTGGCTGCTGTGATTGGCTTTCATTTGCACCGGAAAAGCTGATTTGCATACCACCAACCCACAGACTGTCCTTGTGAAAAAAAAATTAAATCCAAATATATTGTTGTTAGTAGAATTTAATTCAATGTTATGCTTTTGCAGTTTGAGTCATAGTGAGCTGTGTTATCACTGCAGAGAGGGTTGTTTCTTTTAACATTTTTCTCCTTAAGACTTCAAATAAAGTGAACTCTAGATGGCTTTTTAATATCATTCATACATTTGAAGACCCCTTTTCTAATCTTTAAGATGCAGTTAACAAAAGAGAGGAAGATGACTGGAAAAGTTTCCAGTTGTGTTGGAAATTGTTACTTGAACTTTTCATAGGTCATCTCCATTCCCCAGCCCCCTTGGAAAGTCCGGGCAAGCTTTCTCACACTGTTGCTGTAGGAAATGCTGTGGTAAAGATCAAGCAGCATGCTGCTGTGACTTGCTAAAAATGCCTTGGGCTGGAATTTTTTCATTGCACACACATTTACTAAAGATTTGCCTGGAATATTCCTTTTTGTGCTGCTTCTCCTTGAAATAGCCGAACCGCAGCCTGTGCCCTCCCTCACCACACCTTAAAAATACACTCGCAAGCCCAAGTTGTGTGCTTCATGATATACAAATATTCACATTTAATGCAGGTAGCTTCTATAACGCACAACTTCTTGGTTCCCCTGCTAGGGTGGTGTTTTGCCTGGACAGCACAAGGTGCTAAAGCAGATGTTAAGAAAGTACTTACAGGGCACAAGTTTAAGGTGAGATATTGATTCTGCTGACGTTAAAGACAAATTCCCTTTGACATCACTGGGCCCAAGGCTCCCTCCAGCATTTGGGAGGAGATGCTGTCTCCGGCTACAGAGACATTGTTTGGACCTGCCAACTTCTTCGAGGAGATCACAGAGAAGGCGTTGGAGGAGGAAAGCTTGCCAATGTGCATTGAACAGTTAACTCACCCAAAATTTGCTGTAAAACAGAACAAGCTGAATCTTTAAGTGGAAGCCGATTTCCCCAAAAGCTTGCAAATGTCTGGCTGATCTGATTCTGTCTGTCCATAATCACCCACAGAAGATCTTACAATTAGCTTCCGTACTGACATGAGGCTGCTGATTTAATGGAGTTGCACCAGTGCACTGAAGAATTAGAAAAGTCTCCAACCCAGTGGGCATGTGTGCCTGTAGATAGAATTTTAAAAAAACACCCTTATTTATACAATGAATACAAAGTTAATGTTTTGGCTTTCTTCTGGGACAATCTGTAAAAGAAAAACTAGAGCTGGGGATTAAAAAGAGTGTGCAAGTAATGTGTAAACCATGAAATTCAATTAGTTCCTCTTAGGAAGCCAAATTTTGGTGAATACTGTAGAGAAAAGGTAGGGATAAAATGCCTAAGCCAAAGCTGTACTTAATAAGCTTCAGTAATTAGTTATAAATGGCTCGTTAAACCTGGAAACACATCTCTCTCTTTCCCATGTTTATGAATGCTAAGGAAAATGAAGGATAGGGTTAAATAATAACTTAAATGTCTTTCTGTCCCAAGCCCTCTGCCACAGAGGGTTACAGATTTGTTGGAAGATGAGCCCGGGGAAAAAGGCACGTGGTGCCTGGCCTGGGCACGTGGCGGTGGGGAGTCCAGAACCTGGGTGGGGGGTCCAGAGCCGAGGGAAGCGAGGGGGGCTGGGGGCTGCAGGGCACACCCCATCCCAGTGCCTGCGCTGCCTCCCCAACGAGCGTGGCTGGGACTGCCTGAGGAGGGGTGAGGCAAATGGGTATTTAAAAGGAGTACTGGGAAAATAGTGACCAGATTTACGGACAAAGTCACGTATAACAAGCTGTACAGGAAATTAGGAGCATTGTCCTGTTATTGATGTGTCCCTTCTTTACCCCCACATCCTCTCCTTTTTGCTGCATCCAGTAACAATTTGATATTTGAATTGTATAGTAACCCTTCAGAATTGGAAGGGTAAAAGGTAAATTGCACTACAGTGTGATAGATTAATTGGCAAATGTTCCTGTTATTGTTTCTGGGAGCTCTGCATCCACCTCACTATTCTCGTCTCTGAAAGGGCTCCCTGAAGTCAAAAGCGCAAGTGAAAATACCAGTGTCCAAAAACAGAGCGGCAACTTCTGCTCCACAATTCATCTTACAATCAAAGGTCCTTTGCTGTCAGTACAGGAACTGTAGCAACAAATACAGACTATAGACAATTCCTTTTCTTGCTCCCTCACCCCCAGCTCCCTCCAGAATACACTGAAATCCTCCTCTGATCCATATGGTGAACAGTAAACATTTTTGACCTATAAACTCTTTTTTGTAAGAAAAGTGTTTTTCCTGGCTGCATATTCCTAATCTCCTTATATATACACTTTTTATGAATCTTCATTCCTTTTCAGAGATTGGCCAAAACCTGAAGCATTTCCAACTTGAGCCTTTTTCAGGGGGAGTGGGTCAAACTGGAGTTCCTTGATCCATTGTTACTTAATTTCTGGGTCAGGTTCCAGAAAGACCCCTTCTTCCTCTTTTGCTTCAGATGGAAAACACTCAAGAATTGATTTTCTGCTGGGAAACCTGAACAAGGTGGTTGGAATTTCATGAGAAACACAACTCTTACACTTCCCTAGGTGGTGGAGCTCCCTCTTTTGGGGCCACAGCTTCCAAAAGCATCTTGGGCAAGTCAGTGAGCCTCTTCCATAATTTGTTACCGAGTCAACTTTATTTATTTATTCACTTTGCTTCCTGGGTTATCTTTAAGGTAACCACAACCGTTACTTTCACAGAATTGCAGGAGGAACTGAACACTCTCAAGGTGAGAGCAAGGAGAGGTGGTGGATGGAAGCTGTCAAGTGTGACCCCAGTCAACATCTGACTCTTCTCCTCCTGTTCTTTTACCAGACCATCCTTGGTGAAGTTCAAAGGCTGCTCCAGACTGCCAGTGCCAAGAGTAAGAATTGTGTCATAAGGTGATCACAGAAGCATTTAGGCTGGCTCCAAGGTGGTGGCTCCTCTTCAGACCCATTTTCTCTGCAGCCAGCTGTTTTAGTGACTGTGAGCGTGGCTCCAGCTCCTGGAGAAAGCACAGGACTGGGTTTGGAGTGTTTATACCCTTAAAAACATCTTCTGAAGCCTTTCTCTGTAGCCTTGGACGTGACACTTAACCTTGCTGCCTCAGATTCCCTGTCAAGAAGGGGATAATAACACTTGCTTATCTACTCCAGAGCGGGCTTTGAGGATTAATTAGTTAATATTTGTACAGTGCTTTGAACATAAGTGCTTGGTATTATCATTCTTACTTCACTGCTCCAGGCTCATTTTCTCCTTTGGCCTGATGTGCCTTCCTGCTTTTTTAAAAGCTCTTCGTCTTGTCTTAGCCCTGCTGTGTTGTGCCCTTGCCCTGCCTCACTGTGTGCTTTGCATGCTCCTCGCGTGGCCTTTGGGTCTGCAGAACATCTGCAGAAGGACAAGGGCCAGCACCTGCTCCCTTCCTCCTCCTGTTCTCTCTAAAAGAAGTGCAGCCCAGCATCTGCAGGGGGCTTGTGTGGCTGAAGCATTGGGAATGGTCACTCAGGTTCTTCTTCCACTCCATCAACAGCGTTTCTCACAAAAGCAACATGCAGGCATTGGAGAGGCAGTCGGCATGGTGTGAAGTTTGCATGGTCCCTTGTTGCTCTTGTTCTCTTTTCTTAAAAAGAAACAAAGAAAAACAAAGGAAGAAAGAAGGAAAAAGTGGGAAGAGGACAGGAGAGAAAGGAAAGCCCAGAGCCTGTGGGTTTCTGCCACCTTGAAATATGCCTCTTGGAAAAAATCCCCACCTAACTCTGTCGTGGAAATGGCCAGTGGAGCTGGTAGCATACACAGAAAACATTTTGTCATAAAGACATTTGAACTTCTGTGGTTGGTGAGCTTTATACTTACACCCTGCACACCAACCCCAGATGTGTCCACATATGCATCTGTGTCTGGTTGTCCATTTTCCCTCTAGGAAATGGGTCCTGCACCTGGAGCAACAGTTGAGCCCTGCTCAGTGGTACCACAGCAGCAGTTCCTCAGGCTGGTGCGTTGGTCTGGTCGTTTCCTGCATCCCTTGGCCTTGTTTCTGCCACTATCTGGGACTCCTGTGCTCCATACCCATCCCACCTCCACCATGTGGAACTAGAGCAGGGGCCACTTTTGCCCCCATGCTGGCATGAGACATCGTGCAAGTATCGCTCAGCTCTGCTAGCGACCAGCAGCAGCTGCCCACCTGGAAGCGCCTTCTGCAATGGTGCCTGACTTCTTTATTTTAAAATTTCACAGACAACATCATGCCTGGAATTTGAGTGAGAAAAATCTTGAGGATATTTTCATGCTGACAGGGTATTCTGAAAATTTGCTAGGGCGCTGGTCACAAACATCAGTGGGTGAATATTTCACCTTATTTTCCCTCTTTTCACTTGCCTGTAATGGATTGGGCAGGAGCTGCCTTTTCCTACCTGCTTTCAGTGCCCAAGAGCTCCAATTTCTCCTTTGTCCCTGTTACTGCAAGAGAAAACCGTCTGTATTGTCTGAGTGTCTTTAATGTGCAATTCCACTGGCCTAATGGGCACCTGATGGTACAGATAGATTTGATTCCAGATTTGGATCTGCTGACATAAACCTTAATGCTTTTTATTGTGTGCCACTTTGGGAAATCCTGATTAACAGCAACAAAGAGATAATTATGCAAGATGAAGACAATGTAGTTGTTTTAAAAATAATGTATATCATACAATTAATGCTACTTTGTCCTATATCAAAGTCACACTACCTGCATTAATCATACATCCTCATAGTTTCTAAACATTAATAGCAAGAAATAAAAAGAACTCTTAATTCCGAGGAGAGTCACAATAGCCGGGGGTTGGGTTTCTTCTGAGAAGACAAGAGGTAAGTAATGCAGGTTTTCAGCTAGTTATTATGAAACACAGAACATACAACTATCTTATCTAGAGAAAAGGGGCTGAAGCTGGTTCAGAAACCCTAATTAATAACTGATCTCATTTAGCCTTCCTGCATAAAAGCTATCTGAACGTTTGTAAATTAAGGTGTTACTTGAAATAAGAAGTAACGGTTTGCCTGCTTCTGACTTTATGCAGGGCTAGTCCAAAGCAGCAAACTGAAATGGCCAATGTGCAGGTCACCTGTGTGGCTGAGCTACTGTGATGCACTGGGATAACCGCTCCTCCCGGGAAACTGAAGGAGATGTGGAAGTTGTGTGATGTGGAGTAGTGCAATGGTAGGTATGGTGGTTGAGGGGAGCGAGTTCTTTCTTAAGCTCTGGAAGGCTTCAGGCATTAAACCTGGTGGAGAAACAACAAGAATGGTTGAATAAACTGATATACACACAGGTCAGATTTTAGCAATTCTTCAGATTAAGTATTTCTAAAATAAACACTGAAATGAAATAAACAATGAAAAATGTTCATTTAGCTCCCACAAAAGATGTTGTCCTTTTGGGTTTCTTTTGGGTTGCCTGGCTTTGAACTCCTCATCCGGGGCAAAAAGGAACCAAGGATGTCATCTTAAATCCTGGTTAAAGCATAGTGTCCAACATTTCTGGCTTTAAGGGGGTGCAAGGGCCTGACTTCCTCTCCTCTACCTCAGAACATCTGCTGCCATTGCTTTGCCCTGGGCAATGTTCCTGGACAAAGTTCTATTATCTCCTTTTCTTGCCTGGGTCCTCCTTCAGTGTTCAGGTTGGTGGGAGGTCGGTTGGGCTGGAGTGGGGGGGAAGGTGGGCCAAGCCCTTTCCCTGCTTTTCTGCTCAGCCACCAGCATTCAGTACTCACTGCGGGGCTTGGGGAATGTGTAACCCCATGGCTATGGGCTCCAGTAGACCTGGCATGGACAAGCTACCACCCCATGCTCCTTCGTGCTCCCCTGGCATGCTGTAGCACGGACGTTATCTGTGTTATGCATCTACCTGTAGAGACCAAACCTTGAACCCACCTTTACAATTTTGGCCCAACTACAGCAATGAAGAGGTTTCTATAAAACGCTAGGGTAGCAACATTACACCATTAATATTTTTCTCTTTATTGACAAAATCGATCTTGCTTTTGTAACCCAGCTTTGCATTAGCAGCCCATGCTTTCCAAAGGCTCTTTTGTTTGTATCTTGTTTCCCCAAATACTCTTCCAAATTACAACTGTTTTGTGTCATTGGTGGCTTCTAAGCTGGGGGAATTAAGGGAAGGTTTGGGTGTGCTTGTTACATTACCTTCTGTGGAATGGATGGGGATATACCATATGTGCGTCTGCAATTAGACATTTTGATTTCCAAAGTATTTAGTTACCATTTGCTGAACCATTGAATAATTACCACAGCAAAATTGCACAATCTGTCAGTACGTCAGCTAAGTGTGCTTCTGGACAGCTTTATATGCACCTTCACGAGTGCAGAGCTTTTTCTGTGCTTCATTTGGTTAAACTTCAGTCCTTTTGGAGGTGAAATTTCTCATAGCACAGGAAATTTTGAATAACAGTGAAAATACCTACTATTGTACACCTGCCCTATGGAGGATTTCTTACCTCAGAGGGAAAGTGCTATTTAAGGTAATATGTTCCATTAAACAAGGTGGCTTTTTAAGGCTGCAAACTGCTATTCTGGGAAACGGGTTTGGAGTCAGCCACTCAGCACTTCTTGTTTCCATAATTCCCTAAATTTAGCAATGGCACTTCTGCCACTGGCAGGGGGAAGTCTTAAAAGTGTTACCCACCATATTTGATGGAAGCAGAAGCATTTCCAACCTGAGAACGTGTTTAAGGTTATGAGAAGTAATTGTTTCAACTCTTTTTTTAGTCGCTAAGGGAAAGCTTTCTATCCATGAAGAGAAAATTAAGGTTACTTTGAATAGAGAAAAGCAAAAGGCATCATTTACTTCCCTCCCTCCTTCCCCTCACCAAATTAAACACTCAGGCATCTTGAGAAAATTGGGTCACTAATATGGAAATTTTAAAGTATTGATAATACCAACATGACAAGTTGTCACTTTGCAGTATGTTCTTAAACATGACTAAACCTTAATAACCAGGTTATTCTAGAATAATCAGGGTAACAGAATGGGAATGAATGGCAGTTACTGTAATTATTCTAGAAAGAGGACCAAAGCAAACAGAAATTCTCTCTAATTTTATATATTCCCAATAGGTGCACATAGTACATCATTATCACTATAGAAACTACTTAGTAGTTTCTCCAAAAATCAGCTACGCTTCACGGTCTTATGGGCCAATGTCTGAGCTGCACATGAGCCGGCACCCTCTAATTCAAACAGAGGTAAGCTCAGAGCAAGCTGCAGTAGGCTGCAGCAGACAAAACAAATTTCCTAAGCCAAACATATTAAATCCAATATATTTTTCATTGATTTAATAGACTGAAACTTTGGATACAACTGACACTTTCTGGATATTAATGGGCATTAGTGCTCAGAAATAGAAGGCGAGAGCTGAAAATGAGAGTATATAGACGTTAGGGAAAGAAGGTGCTACAGAGGGCTTTGCTCTATATGAAAGTTCTCTGTTGCAGGATGAAAACTGTAATTAAATAAGATACTCTACAAAATTCTTCAGTGACTTTGGCCCTGTTTTCAGCTAAAACTGTTATTGCTGTCCTAATACTTTGCATAATAGTCAGGTGGTTGTATCCAAAACCCCCCAAAAAATTACATATCCGCTAACAAGAAAAAATAAAATGAAAATATTTGAAAACATAAAAAGGACATATCCCCTAATAACAAAAAAAGAAATTTAACGTGACTCAAACCCAGAGACTGTTTCCATCAGTACTTTCCTCCATGTCCCCTCTGCCTGTGGTGTGGTGAAGACTGCACCGCAGCAACACCAGCACATCACAGCACTCACCCCGGGATTTGGTCCATCTGGGAGAGACGCTAGCATTGCTGCTTCATTATTACATGGAAAGAATTATTTACTCGTTAGTTCTGTTCTGGTTGTGTTGCTGTATTTGTTAGTCTGGATTAATTATGGCAACATGGTTGAAACAATTCTGCTGTCTGAGCTGCTGTGCAATATTTTAATTCCATCTTCAGGTTACCGATAAAACCTGCAATATAAGATCCTTCTTAAAGCGGGATTTTGTAAAGCAGCCTTGTTTTGCCTTAGATGTGGAGAGGGGGGCAAGGATGGGACAGAGGGGGGACAGATAAATCATGCTTTTACAAAGGATGCTGTTTGCTAATCTTCTGACACTACTGCTAGTGATGTATCGTATCTGAGTTCCCAAAGTTTATCACATTAGTAAAAATAAAAAATACTGTACACATAAAACAAGACCCTGGAAAAAGAAAAAAAAAAAAAAAAAAAGGAAACCAAACAATGAACATGTGTGAAGTTGGAAATTTATGGGCTTAGGCCTCTGCAGCTACATATCCTGGAAAAAGAAAAAAAAAAAAAAAAAGTGTTAAGAAAACAAATTACAGTTGTGGATGTGAGGACCCTGACACCACCGCCTGACAAATCGACCCTCTGGCTTGACCCTTCGCAATATGTTTCCACAGGTAATTCCATAACTCTCCGGTCAACTTTTCAAGATTTCCTGTTTGACAGCTGGGAGAAGGGAAGCTCCCCACCTCTGGCGGGGTCCCCGCTCCACCTTGTTGACTGCCCAGCTCAACGGCTGGCGGGGACTGCATCCGTGCTGCCCACCCGCCACTGGGCACGGGGCGGTCAGCAAGGCGCTGGAGCTGGCGAGGGGACCGGTCGGGGCTGATGGATGGTCGGACCTGGCAGATTCATAATCCTGAACCCGGTGCAGCTGCGAGGAAACTAATGGCTAGCAGGGACCGCAGCAGTCCCCGAGCTAATACCTGTCTCCTCCATCACAAATTGATGGCATTAAACAAAAAAGTTGACTCCTTTCACATCCTGCCAATCTAATTTTTTGGTACCCCCTGCAGCCATCTCAGCGTCGAGTGGCACCGAGGGCACTAAATGCAGCCTGTGGGATGGCTTCGGCAGCATCTGTCATCCAGGCACGCCGCTGCCTCGGCTGTCTGGCGGTGAGGGGACATTGCT
>NC_137589.1:2345000-2347500 GCF_963210335.1 Falco punctatus
AACATCCCCAGTTGTATAAATGGGATTCTTCACGGGAATCGCCAGAATAAAACCCTTACGATGAATCACAGCACGCCATGCTGGAAAAGGAAGAGTATTGTGTACTGTGACATGAGAAAAATGACATTTAAAAAGAAATAATTAAACAAAACAGTCATGGTACAGATAGTTTATCTAAGAGCACTTGTGCCACAGCCTTCACCCACCCTGGCTGGACAACCACCGCCCATGGATGGGAACTCAGCAAGCCTTGGCAGACCTTATGCCAAAGGCTCTTTGCTATAACCGTAATAACAGCGAGCCTAAACCCCAGTTGAACTATCAAAATTTTGATCGCATCTAGATCTTGTGGGTTTTATGGGATTTCTTTTTTTTTTTTTTTTTTTCTTTTTCTTTTTCTTTTTTTGGTTAAGGCTCCAAACTTCTGAAGAAAGTAAAAATACAGCAAGCAGGATGATCAGCTTCTCAACTTCAGCAGGTTGACTGGAGACTTTATTCCAGGTATCTCCGTGACTTTGCTACATCTGGGAAAGAAGTGAAGTGCTTGGTGTGGAGGAGCCACCCAAAACTGCTCCCCATGCCTCTGCAAAGCTCGCTGGCTGAGCTGCCCCTGCCCAGTGGTGTGCTGTGCCTGCCACACACCGTGCTGGTGATGCCGCCATGGCAGTGCTCTGGAGCATCACTAGGGCTTTAAGTGCTATGGCAGTGCAAATATGCAAAAATATAATTTGGTGCCCCAGCCATGCAGTGAGGAACCAGGCAGACCCAGTGCTAGCACTGCAAATAAAAGACTAGGGAAATTCAGGGAATTTAAGGAAAACTGGTTAATGTAGGAAGCTTTGCCCATGGTGGAGGTCCCCGTGGTCACCAAAGTGCTGTCCCATGGCAGTGGTCAGGAATTGTTATCAGGCCACTAGGATGTGTCAGAAAAGGGGAAGGGGAAAAAAAAAAAAAAAACCAAACAAAACACCACGAAGAAAAAATAATCTTTTAAAACATGCTTAACTTGTACAGCTGCTGAAACATCTGTGCCGAACATGATGACACAAGCTGTAATCATGGCAGTTGGGGAGGGGGAGGCAATAAGGAGAGGTTAAGGAAGAGGCTAAGTGCAGTTCCCGAGCGGAGGGTCCCGCGTGGGGCTCTGCCTGCTCTGCCCGGGCTGTGACGGGGAGGAGGGGGTGGGGCACCCTTGGGGTGCCTCAGCACCTCTGTCTGCCTGGGGGTAAACCCACCCAAATCCCACTTTGCTTTGCCTCTGTGCCTCCTCCCCTCCCCTCTGCGTGGCCAAAACTGCCACTGTGGGGTGAAACGAGGCAGATCTGTCACCTCCCAGTGCCGGCTCTGCCAGCCTACCGCATTTAACTCAGCTTGGTTAAGGCATTTGAAGGTTTGGAGGGTGAGACCTTTGCCCATGAAATTTGTCAGATTTTTACATTCTTTTTTCCCCCATTAAAAAAAAATCCCCATAATAATAATAATAAAAAAAACCCAACCCCCCAAAAACCCACCAAGACAGGGAAGACCCTAAAGCCTCCTTTAAAGTGCAGATCGACAGGTGGGTTTTGCAGAGCCCTGCTGCACAGGTAAGGGTATCTGAAGCTGTTGATGTGGGCAGGAAAAAAATATTCTCTGTCCTGGAGTCAGCTAAGAGGGGAAAAAAAAAAAAAGAAAGGAAAATCTCAACAACAAAAAAATGAACCCAAAAATCCCTCACTCCTGCCTCTCCCCCTGCATTGTGTTGAAAAAAAATATAAGAACCTAAATAGAATAGAACAGAAATCTCCCTTAATCAAAACAACATTATGCCAAAACCCCTTTCGAGGGAAGTGAAACGTACGCAGCAGCACAGCCCTGCTTAAAAATAGAACAGCCTTTGCCTTGTAAGTAACAAAAATACATAACAACATACTTCTGCCATCTGAGCTTTGAAGGATGTCTGTCATATGCCTAGGCTTATTTTACGCCCCTTCCCTTTTTTTAAAAGAGGAACAATGCCATCTTCCCGAAAGGAAATAGGCAATAAAAACTGCAGCAGGATTTCCTATTCATAATTTTTCCCATTCATATCCTAATGGGTGAAAGAAAAAAAAAAAAAGAAAAAAAACCCACCAGCTTTAACAACTTAAACGGCACTTATTAAATAGATATTTTTACATGCCTGGTTTTTCCTAAGCGTGGTATATAGTTTTACAGTTCAATTAAGTCTTCTTTTTTTTTTTTCTTTTTTTTTTTTTTTTTTTCCTTACCAGATATCCTTCTCAGAGCTGGCTGAATTCTGTGTGAGATGATGTAAAGCATCTGATGACAAAATATCAAATATATTTATAAAACACCCTGTTGAGTTTTTATCTGTGCCATTACATTTTTAATTAATAGATTTTTTTTGTTGTTGTTTTACAAATGTTGTGTTTTACTGCCAGTATGATCTCACTGCTTTACAGTATCGATAAATGAAGGCACACCTGCACTATAAAATCTGCTTTATATGAAGCAGGCC
>NC_137589.1:2352500-2400000 GCF_963210335.1 Falco punctatus
ATTCTTCCCTTCATCCATTACCCTGTTTTATTTCTGTTTTTGAGAACCTATATTTTCGCTAATAAATATTCACTACACCATTTCATCCTGTGTTTAATATGCCCAGTGCATGTTTGCTGTGCTAACTTCTCAACAGATTGAGTGGACATTCCGCTGTTGCAGCGCAGCCATAAAATTCAGGAACTTGTAAAGCGCGGCTCCCTCCCTCCTCCTCTCCCTCCTCTCCCTCCTCTCCCTCGCTCCGTCTCCCCCCGCTGGGCTCGGGCCGCGGAGCGGGCGGCGCGGACCCACAGCGCCGCCCCGTGGCCACGGACGCGCCGCGCGGCCCGGCCCGACCCGGCCCCAGCCCGGCCCGGGGGGCTGCGCCCCGGCTCCGCACCGCACCGCACCGCACCGCACCGCACCGCACCGCCGCCGCTCGCCCCCAGCCGCGGGCACTTCCAGCCCACTTTTTTTTTTTTAATTTTTAACCCATTCTTCCGCCCCCCTCCCGCCCCCCCCCCCCCCCCGCCCCCCCCGGTTAAGAAGTCAAAATAAAATAAAAGGGGATGGGGGTTGGAGACGGCCAAAAAAAAAAAAAAAAAAGAAAAGAAAAAAAAAAAAAAGAAAAAGAAAGAAAAAAAAGGAAAAAAAAGCTTAATGTGTGACAGGGACTGCAGCAACACCCCAGCACATACTGTATGGATCTTTGATCTTCTGCATCACATTAAGTAACAAAGACCAGAGGACTTTAGATATGTGCGAGATAGGCTGCGCCTGATCACAGCACAGTGTTCTGTCCCATTCTGGACCCCGGGTTGTACCACCGGTTTTAATATTACTATTATTTTTAAGCGGGCTTCTTTCGTGTGCGCCTGATTCTTTTAATTAGATCAGGACAGCCGCTGTAATGTTTACTCCTGGATAATCTCTTGTGGATGGCCTGGGACTTTGCAACATTAACGTTGCATCCCTACACTTTGAAAAAAAATCACTGAAATAGTTAAATCTGCAGAAGGCAGTTAGCAATTTCTCCCCCTCTAAATGTTCCCACAACATATCTTTCAAAGGGTTATTACTGTTTATTTTATTAAGGCAAGGTAGAAAAGGACTAACACACGAAGTCAGAATCTCTGTGTATCCACGCTAGGTTATGTGCATGAGCTTTCATGCAGCTTGAGTGCTCTTACAAAGCATCTCAATGCTAAAATAAGGAACAAAGTTTTTCTGCTGCAAGCATTTGGCTACTTATTTACTACAAAATATTTAGTCGATTGTTCTGTAGGCTGCAATTAAAAAAAAAAAAAATCACCTTTCAGGAGATCCTAGAAAGCTGTGGATTTCCACTTTTTCTGCTCCTCTGCTATGAGTCTTTTCCCTTCCATTATATTCCATTATGTGTCTCTAACGCAGGGCTGATGAATCAGCTCACCTTCCTCCTGCATGTCCGTGCAGCCAAAATCTGCAGCAGGAAAAGATTTCATGAAGGCTTTCCAAAGCAGGAGCAAAAAAAAAAAAAAAAAACAAACACAAAACAACCACCACAAACCCACAACAGCGTAAGAGATAGCTGCAAAAGCCTCTGTGCCTGCTTGGAAAAGAAAGGCATATGCATTTTGAGATATTAATAGAAAAAAAAGAAATTTTTTCTTTAGCCAGAAGAGTAATGTTGAACACATTCACTTAATACCCAGAGCTGGAGACATGACAATTAGTACATCTGACGTTTACAATGCAGATGTTTACGATGTGAATAATAGATGGAAAGAGAGTGAAAATGCAGTTGTTTCAGTGAAATATGGTACAGTTTTAACCAGAAAACACATGAACTTTGCTCAAGCCACTACACAAGTGTGAAAGGTACTGTTCTTAGCGTGCATAATTTAAGTCCTGCAGCACTTCTCTGAAAAGTATGCAAAATAATAAATTGCAGAGAAAAATATGTTTAATCTAATAATGGGGTGTTGCAAGAATTGTTGTAAAAGAAAGCTTGCGGAGGGGGAAGGTAGCCTTTAGGGGAAAACGACATGAATTTCCAGCAGCAGGGTTGCGTAATGATTGTATATTTTTTAAATGTGCCTGTACTCCATTCATACTATTTAAGCACTTAAATAAACGCAATAAATGTAAATAATTTACTGCTTTGCAAACAGAAAATTGGGCAGAAAAGTAATTTTGAATAGCAACTTGGCTTACTATACCCGGTGATTTGGTGCCCTGTAAAATGCATTTGACACTGCTGTTCATTAAGGCATTGCTATTGAGCCTTCTTCACATTCATTAGTGATTAATTCAGACAGATATTTAACTTAATAAGGTAAGCAAATAAACAAAAATCACTTTCTGTGCCTTAAGGTTTTTTGGACCTCTAATTGGTTTTGTGCACTAATTATCAAGATTAACACCTTACACTTTTCTCAGTCCTCACACTTAGAAATCCCCAGTGGAAAAAAGCAGACAACCTTGGGGGTATCCCTTAAGTGCAAGGGGTTAAGAGTTTGTCTTTTAAAAGCAAGATAAGCAGCAAAAAAAGGAAAGACCGATTCCAGGTAAATTTAGATAATGACAGGATGAGGAGGCAGGAGCTTGCACGGATGTATAGGCAGCAGCACGCACTACTTTTCATGTATAGGTGAAGGAAAGATTTGCAGTATTTGTGTTGCATATACACATAATTTGCGTTGTGTCATTTGTGTTGCAGTATTTCAGAACACATAACTGGAAGTTCTCTGCTTTCCTGCACTGATCCCAAACCGCTACCTTCAGCCCGGGCTAGATGGTTAGCCCCACAGCCCTCCTGCAGCATTTCCCTTTCTCCGCGCCAAGAGTTAACCACCGGCCTTTAAAAGTTTCTTTTTAACTCCGCTTCCCGGAGAACCAGAAGGCTTTCTGTTCGTGCCAAGGCATTGTGATTTCCTTCAGTGCGTGCGGCAGCGACATTGTTCCAGGCGTTGCCTGAAATTCCTCTGCAGCCCAGCCAGGCCGTGTCCTCCTCTTACCTTAGGCTCAGCGCAAGGAAACCTCCCCGCCCCAGCCAGCTTGGGAGAGGCTGTCTGGGTGGGAGCTGCACCCTCCGCCAGCCCCGCGGCCACAGCCCGCGCCTCCGGGAGCCCCAGCAGCCCCCCAAAGCGCCCGGCTCTCCCTGCCACCTGCCAACGTCAAAGTTTGTCGCTATCGTGCCTTGACGTCCCCTCAGAAAGTGCCGTACAAAGTGCTGATTCAGTGTCTCTCCTGGAAAATGTCTCCTTGCCTGCTCCTCGGTGCCGAACCGAAGCGCACCTCGCTCTGCTCCTCACGGACCTTGGAAGAGCTTTGGGAAGGGCCACAGTCTAAACTTCTCCTCAATCCCAGACACGAGATTCATTAAAACTCATTTTGGCCAAGCCGTCGTTACAAGTTGTTGCTAACGACAGTTTGTCACGACCGAATGCAATATTTACTACGCAGTATCTGGAATAACCGGCAGCCTTGAGAGCGCTAATTGCCACTTCTCCTGCCGTGGGAAGTCTCGCAGATCTACCTAGCTTCTGGCTTGAACCCGATGTCACTTGCCAGTAGTTTTTGTAGCATTTGGGGATTTTTAAACTCCTTTTCCTTTAATTCTTTTCTTTCTTTAATGGGTGACTGGATAAATTCAGTGGTGGATTTTTGTGACACTAAAGCAGCAGATAAGTCTATGATGCACTCTAGCTATGTGGTTTAAAAATCCCTTACCATATGTTTTCTCACTGGAATGCCTCATCTTGCAAAATTACAGGAACCGAAGCTTAAAAACACAATTAGGTAGTTTAAAATGAAATATTAAAGAAATACCACATATTTTCTGATATGCCTGTGATGTTTTTCCTTGCTTCCCACCCCCCCCCCCCCTTTCTTTTTTGCTTTCTTTTGTATTGTTCTTTGAGTTGTTCAAGGAGCCCAACTGTATTCGATTGTTGTACTAATCATGCTCCACATTTTTCTGATTAGGTTATATAGGCTGTGGTTAAATTATAAATGAAAGAATGAACTACCAGAGTACTTGTCATAACAGTATCTTTTATGTTGTTACAGAAGATGGGGGACAGGGGTGGGGGGAGAGGAATCAAAAAAGGCTTTATGTGATGAAGACTCTCCTCGCCTATTTTGTGCTCCTTATAGTATCTGTATAGACAAGTAATGCAATTTGTTGAAATGTTTTTCTCAGGTATTCTGAGAACTACAGCACAATATCTGTCCACTGAGAAAAATGTGAGAAAACTGAATACATAATACATAAAGATGCATAGTGTAGTAAAAACTCTGTTGTGCACACATACACACCCTCTCCAGCTCCAGTTTATTCCACTGCTGTGCTATGCAGCAACTCGAACAGTTTTTTTCCTTCTGCCATACGTGAAAATAATATTTCAAAATTTGAAATGATGCCTCACTTTGTTATCTTCTGTACTACTGTATGCACAGCATAAACACAGCTGAACGCGTGTCTGATGATAGTACATGTTTTTGTTTCCATGATGTTATTTTGTCATTGGTCATTGACTGTAAAACCGATTTTAGGGAGCGCTGGAATTGTAATGTTTAAACTACTCGACTGAAGGCTCACCTCCTATCTGTGCTGAAGACACTGGTGGTTTAAGAATATACTTGATACTCCTGAAATTAAATATATGGTTTAAGTGTTGCCGCTTTTGAAGCTTGTTAGTATAATATTTTAAATGGTACTAGGAGAATGGGGTTTTGGTGTTAAATGTTATCCCCTTCTTGAATACATCATTATTTTTGCCCATAGTTTAGCCAGATAAATCTGGGAGGTGGAGGCAAAGAGGGAAGTCTGCAGGCATGCAGTGGATTAACACCTTGCATTAAGTCATGCATTTAGCGATTTTCCAATGATTTTAAAGCAGGGCTCCTACTCAGTTGTTCACCAGCTTTAAATACAAAGCAAACGCTTTGTGCACAGATTGCTGTATGTACTTTACTGCAGTAAGTAAATGGATCCTTAAACATAGGAACAGGTTTTTGATGAAAAATCTGATGCATGGTGGTTGCCTTAATTGATGGGTATCCAGCATGGGACAGGCGAGGAGCTCTGCGCGGTGGCAACCAACATGTGTTTTCTCTGTCAGACATGCCTGTGAGCGGTGCTTTTTGCACCCCTGCAACCAGCCTTAAGGGTTCTGTTTTTTGGGGCTTTATTGGATGAACTGTCAATGCTTTCCAGGATAACAAATCTTGTTTTATAGCACTTGGTGGAGTTTGGTTAGGGGCTACCTCTGAGCAACATGAACTTGGCCTTGCTGTGTGCCTTACACTAATACCTTCACTCCTGTAAGGAATCAGGGTACTTGAGAAACAGCCTGCAGCCATACAGCTGATTATTTCACCAAATTTACATCTTTTCAACAGTAATGGGGATGGCTTTCACAAATGCTCCCAGGCTCTAAATAGACGTTAAGTGACTGTTTCTAGTTGCTTCCCTCTCTCTCCCCCTTGGGCGCTCGCCATGCACCCAGCCCCGGGGCCTGGGACCCGTGGGGCACCGGCCACCTCCAGCGTGCAGGAGGGATGCTCTGGCTCCTTCTCCGGGTGGCCCTTGGGGGAGCTGGGTGCTCTGAGTGGGGTGCAGGGGAGGCAGCGATGTGAATTAGGGCTTGGAAAAAGGCGGTGTGCAGGGACAGTGGCTGGACAGCAGCGAGGTGCTCCTGGGTCCCGGAGGATGGTGGGTAAAGGGGAGCTGGAGGGATGTGTTTCCCCAGGGATCACTGCAGCATGGGTAGGGACTAAGGAGATAGGCTTGCTCCCAAGCTATGGCCTCCAAGGCACGATTTACTTTTATTTTTATTATTTTTAATTTTATGATTGTTATGATTCTTGTGATGATAATGATGATGGTGGTGGTGATTATTATTTTTAAGAGGAAAAAGGACTTAAAACATAGATTTTACTTTAAAAACAAAACAAAACAAATACCCAGACCCCCAAACATTCTTGTAAAACACGGTTGTGTTTCTGTGAGATCCAGGGGCAGCCACCTTGTCCTGCTGTGCTTCTTGGGCTCCTGGTGCCTGGCAGCAGTCGTGCAGAGGTTCCCTGAGCTCCGTTCCTCTGCAGGTCAGTAACGCCATGGCCAAGTCATCTAGGGACTCAGTTTCTAAAATTTTACATTCCAATGTCAGAGCCTCAGCTCCGCGCACAGGAGCATGGGTACCCATGCACGGAGACGTCTGCAAGGGCAGAAGCCAGTACGAAACACCAGACTGGGAAGGCAGCAAAGCATTTGTCACGGAGGCTGGTGGGCGCAGCAGGGATGTCGGGGGATGACAGAGATGGGGGCTTCTTTTCACCTACATGTCGTGTGCATGTTTTCCCCTGAATAAATAAGCCAAGTAAGGCTGAGGAAAGATCATTCAGTTGAAGATTCCTGCTATTTATTTTGAATTCTGCTACTTCTCTGCAAACCCAAACCTTATTTTGGCTTTCTTTAAAATGGGAGCATACACCTGACTTCTAACAGATCGTCACTTCCTACGGGCAGGAACAGCTTGTTCAACTGATGTAGGCAAAGTGCTGTGAGTTTCAATGGCTTATGCTAGGAGACTGCTGCAAATAATATGCTACTGCTCATGTTACATGTTGTCCACAGCTGCCCTATTCTTTGCTGGCAACCCTGATATTTTGCATGGATAAAGAGTGCAGGATCGGGGTGAAATCATGGTAGGAAATCTCACATTCTGCTTTTGTTCCAACTCTAAATACTGTTGGTGTCTATCACGGGCTTACAGCAACTCTTCCCTTTCCCTGTGCTTTGTAAGTCCAAAGCGGTGCCAGCCTGATAAAATTTAAAACCTTCCCCCAAAACTACAGTAAAATATCAATACTGGTCTCTCTAAAAATCCACAGAAGGGAACTTAAGGATTAGAGCAAAGCCTTATTCTTAATTTATCTGTCGTGCATAAGAATTTCAGCACATAACGCTTCTCTGGAAGGATCACCCACAATTTGGATTTTTTTCCTTCGTCTAGGCACCTTGGGGTGAGTTAAAAGGTAGAGGAAACTCACACAACCATTGTATCTAGTTGAGCACTCATTATAAAATGGATTACAGGTACAGTAAACCATAAAGACTGTTTTAGAGCCATTAAGGTTCAGCTTGTCACTGCTGACATGGACGCACTCTTACACCATATATTCCTGACATGTCAGGAGGTGCTTAGGGATGCTTTCATACATGTTTTATTGAAATGACAGGCTATAGCTTCTTTGGTTGCTGTATATATGCACAGCTATATGCTAGAAATCCAAATGAAACTCCACTTGAAAAAAAAAAAAAAAACCAACCCCTTACACATATATAATGAGTGCCATCTTCAGTGACTAACTTGTCATCTACATTTCATTTATAATGTACTTTGTAATAGAATAATGAAATCACGTTTATCCCTGGAATAAAATGTGGCTGAAATCAATGAGATTTGCACCGAAGTGAATTCTGCAGTTGATAAAATGTGAGCTCAAAACCAAAGCAATTTTGGAAAAGAATGAAAAAAGTATCAAACCCTCAGATTTCCCTTCTGAAAATGTCTTTCCATCTGTATGCAGATCAATTGTTTCTCCCAGGCTGAGACTTTGACTTGTTAGGGCTTTTTGTCTTTCAGATCCAAGAAAAACTTTACATACAATTATGGTGCCTTGAAAATAAAATTTTTAAGTGGAAATACCAAGAGAGTCATAGCTGCAGAGAGTCAGATCTCACAAACCTTGCAGGTGTAAAATTCACATTCGTTACATGTTTGGAACGCAGAAGGAATGTAGGATTTGGTCCTTCATGTCCTTTTTCTAAGCAGTCACTCCACAAAAATGAAATTGAACTTTTGGGATGTGTGAAACTGGTAAATTCCACAATTTGGTCACAGATCTGATATTAAAGGTAGGATATATCTCTCCAGCAGAAGGGATGTGGCTGGAAGGCTGCTTCAAAAGCTGTCAGCCACCTTTGGCTAGTTTATCTGCCCTCAGATGCTGGGTACCAGCCTCCTCGCAGGGCTCCAGCGGTAATGATGGTGGTGGTGAGGAGCTCATGTGTGGAGCTGCAGAGACGGGCTGGGGTAAGTTATTCTTCAGTGGTGTGGAAAAACGTGGATTTGCTTTGTTTTGCACAAACTGCAGCTTGGACACTGTCATAAAGTAGTGACAACTAGGAGCTGGGGTATGTGGAGCTGCCATGGGCATCATGGGGTCTTCCAGTGCCTGTGACGGGTGAGAGAAATAGAGGGGATAATTTATATGTAAACCAAATGATAAATTGTAAATGTATTTGCAAAGTACTGTTTCCTTCAATGCGCTGGAGCTTTCCCAAATTTACTAGTTTTTAAAAAAACTAATGATGAAACATCAGTTCTTGGTGCTCACAGGTTCAGCACTTGGCCAACATGGAGGGTGGACAGCAGAGGCAGGGCAAACCACTGTCTCCGCATGAAACTACGATTATCAGTAACAGCAAGGACACGTAATTTGGGTCAGAAACCCAGTGCAGGATGACGAGCAAGCTGGCGTGACAGTGTGACGTTAACCGAATGCATTTAGGCTCAGAGCAGGGTAGGTATGGCAGAGCCCAATTCACAAATAGCTCCTGTAATAACAAAATAGATCTCGGTGAAAATTGTACAGGCTTCTGAAGGGGGGAATCTCAGTGTAAAACTTAAAATCATGTGTTTTTCACATTGGCAAGGTGCAAGGCTCACTGTCAGCCCCACAGACAACGCCAAAATCATCCCACACACGGCAGGAGCAGATGCTGAAGGACAGGCTCCTGGAGGCTTCTCCCCAGTAGCATCATCCCTGTCTTTGCTGTATCAATAAGATCTTATTGCTCTTTCAGTGTTACCCTAAAATTGGCTTCCAGCACTACAGAAAATGCTAAAAACACTAACGGAAAATTAGAAAGCCTGGTGAACATGGGTGTACCCGTGCTGGAGGAAACTGGGGCTGACCGCTGCAAGCAGGAAGGTAAGAGAGAAATGGCTGCTGCGGCGCTGGTGCAATCGCAACATGTTAGTCCCCCACCAGCCTTAAAAATTATGGGCGAATGCTGAGGAGTTCTGGAAAAGGTTCAAACAGCAATTTGAACAGTGTTGGAAAGCTGGAGGGGCTAGTAAAGCTGGAGATGTGTAGTGCAACGGTAAGTTCTGCGAGGAAGGGCTGGTGTGGGGTGTAGGCAGTGTGTACCAGGCTGGGGGGAGGCAGTGATGGAGAGGGCAGGCTGGGGAATGGCAGGGTGGGACATGGTCACAGAGGCAGTGTGTTGGACCCATGCGATCCCCGTGAGGTGGTAAGGAGGGAGGGAGGGAGTGGGGCTGTGAGGTGCCCATCTCCCTGCAAGGTGTGAGCCAGGAGGGCAGTGGGCAGCACGGCTATCTCTGCACCGGTTCAGGGCTGGTGACATCGCTGTGGGGACTCTGAGTAAAGAGGCTTCTGAAGAATTCAGATTGTTTCTCAGTTCCTTGAATTAAAAGAAATTAGTATTTCAGGGGTGGAGCAATGGCAGCACAGGTGAAGAGCTTCTGAGCAGGCTGGGGGCAGACTGGGAACACCTGCATGGGCCAAGCCAAGCCCCAGCACAAGTAGATCATAGAATCACGGAATCACAGAACCATTTAGGTTGGAAAAGACCTTTAAGATCATCAAGTCCAACTGTTAACCCAGGACTGCCAAATCTACCGCTAAGCCGCATCCCTAAGCACCACATCTACGCATTTCTTAAACATTTCCAGGGATGGATGGACCCTCCTCCTCCTTTGTAGCCAAATTCCCTGCCAAGAGGTCCCATCTCCCTGGGGCAGAGCCTATGCAGGGACTGCTGAGAGCTATGGCCTGAGCTTGCAGGAGTGAGCTCATTAGTGGCAGCGCTGGTGTGACTGGGAGGACTTCTTGCAGGGACAGCTGGGTCCACCTGCCTCAGGAGGCTTGCCTTGCCTCACCCTGGGGACACTGCAGGGGAGACCCCCTTGGCCAAGCGGCCCTTCGGAGCAGGACCCACTGCCCACGTTCCTGCAATGAGCCATCAGCTGCAGGAGCAGGAGGGGGAAAAGTTTGTTGTCAAAGTCATCAACTCCGCATCAGAGCTAACGTGCTGCTATTTCTGCCGCCACCATGGATGGAAAGTCAAAGGTACAGACTGACCATTAGCCAGCTGGAATTATTATGATCAGCAGATTGTAATTATTGGTAGGGGTTTGGCAGATTTTCTTGCACACGCAAACGTTAATCTGTGTTTATACTTTGAATGCTACCCAGCAATTACTGCTTTTGTGTGTGCTTTTACGATGTTGTGCATCAGCTCTGTATTTCTCTGTGTAACGTCCCAGCTACAAGATTTTGCAAACCTGTAAATTTACTGAAACTCATCTGAAATACAGAAATGTGCAACCGATAAATGCAGAATGCCACATGGCCCCCGTGGCCAGGAGATCAACGTTGCACCCATGAACTTTCTCACTATTGGATGTTTTAGTTCATTGTTAAAAAGTAACTCTCGCTTGTCCTCTCAGGTTCATCTCCCCTGTCTGTATTTATGTGACACTGATTTTTCAGAATTGCAAGGGTAAACAGCAGATCACAGTTTAAGCTCCGGGAATTCCTGGCTATTGATAATGTGAATTGATTTCAGCATAGAGCATTGAGTTTTAGAGGCCCTTGAACCCATACGTATCGAAAGATTTTTGAACCATTGTTTTTAAATACATCTGACCTTAGGCTCATGTTGTACCAGCTCCAGTTAGTGATGGAGAAATGCTGGTGCTTCTTGGGGGTTTGAAGCTTGTTGTGAACAGCCGCATCCAGTCCAGCAGAGACTAGGCAGGTCGGGGAAATTATACAGAAATTACAGGAGATGCAAGACCTTTCACAAGTTCTTAAGGAAAAAACTAAAAAAAATTGGCTGATGGGAGATGTCACCTCATTCATATGGACATCAGAGAGCATGGAACGTCCAACAGGAAAATCTGCAAAGGGCACCTGAGGATGGGTGTGAGAGAGGGGCCGCTCCTCCTTTGCCATCTTTAAAACACAAAAATGCTGAGGGTGATTTTTTTCCTTCACGACGAAAGAAGGAAATGGATGAAATGTTTTGATATGAAAAGAAATTTTCCAGCTTCCACAGCAGGGCAAGTGCTTTTATTAAGCAAAGCAGGAGGATTTGCTGGGGAGGTGGTGGGTCGAGGATGAGAAGCAGGTCCAGGGTGAGGGCCCCCTGCTGCCTCCCCTGGCCACCCCTGCCTGGGCAGGACCCAGCAGGGAGCACCCAGCAACACTAATTACGGTATGCCCATCTTGTATTTACTTTAGAAATTGTTTCATGTTAATTAAAGATGTTACCTTTTAAATTCTGCCTTCACCACATTGAAATGCTTTGCTATTTGTGAGGAGCTCTAAATGAATGGGGAAGAAATGTTTGTGTTCAATGGTTTTATTTGATTTTTGGAAAAAAATCCTTGAATAAATTAATAGATTATATCATTAAGAGAGAATAGTTATATATTAGGATACCCAACAGATAATTTAAGTAAATAGCTAATAAGGTAAGTGTACAATGCTCTGTATCTGCACACATGCAGATATTCTATTTGAACTTAAAATACAATTACTTATCAAATGTCTCCATCGGGGCTTCAGTCTGTAAAAAAGCCTGTTGGTAACACAGAGGGAAATTACTGCAGTCGCACAAGGCGACTCCAAACTGCTTTCTGTATTTTGACTTGTACTTTTGACTTTTTCTTTCTCTGGTAACCCCATTATTTTTGTCCCTACTCAGAGCTCTGACCTGTGCTACATGGAAAGTTTAGAGATGAAGTCATTTCTGGTTTGAGTTACTGGAGAGACTTTAATTCATCCAGCTGTGCCTGCTCAACAACAATTCCAGCATTCAGCATTGACAACACACCATCAGCAAGAGAAATCAAACAGAAAAGGCAGTCAGTGTTGAAAGGAACACTTAAAAACTGCTCTCATTTGTAGAATTTAACATCATCAAAACACTAAATGTAAATATGAGCAGAAGGAAAACGCTAAACTCATCAGTCAAGGTATTTCACACACAAAAAAAAAGCCTTTTTTTTTTTTTTTTTTTTACAGAATGTTAATGAAAATCCCAAAAGAAATATCATTGAACATAAAGGTGCATCTTAAGGAAAAAGAAATTGCTGGATACTTTGCTCAAAAGGACCTTGCTTTATGAAATAGATTACGTGTTTCCCTTGTTGAATATGTGTTTAAACTCACGTTTTACTAGTAAGAGGGGGGAAAAATCCTGCAGTTCCTAGTGGCAAGTACAAGCCAGGAACACAGCTTTGAAAGGAATGGCTACATCTCAGTTATAATGCACTCAGAAATCAAACAGAAAGTGTTTCAGGATTTCTGAAAGCAGTTATTCCCTTCAAAACAGTTCTTTAAACTGTGGTATAATTAATAAATGTTCAGTTAACGCATTATTGAATTGCCATTCAAAAAGAAATAAGGGAGCAAAAGATCTTTTGAGCAAAACAGACAAAATATAGATCTACTCGCTGGTATTCAATGGTGTAAAAATAATTTCTCCTGGAAGTTTTTTCCTTTTCAATCAATAATGTGTAAGAGTAAGAGAGACTGAATTTTTCATTTTGTCTCCTCATTGCTTAGATTACATTGCAAGTGCCTTTTGGCGAAGCGGTGATGCCGATCCAGACTGACCGCTCCCGGGAGGTGAAGGAGATGCTCCTGCCTGGCTGGGGGCAACACCTCGCACCTGCAAAGCATTTCCACGTTCAGCTGGCATGGGACCATGTCCTGGCAGGAACAATAGCTGGGAGGGGAGAAGACAACCCTCAGCCTGGTGGTAATTTCGATTATCAGTGCTGTAGCCGTGGTTGTGTCGCTGCGGGAGGGCTGGGGGGGAGCTCCTGGTGGGCGTCCTCGGACCTGCCGCCTCATGGGGCTGCTTCAGCGTGACAGGTGTGGGGGTGCACCCACCCGTCGGGGAGAGCTGGCGCTCTGTTAGCTAATGACCCGAATATTCAGGTATCGGCAACGCTTTGGCTAGTAAAGCGCGAGGAGGAAATGGCACGGGTATCCCTTGACTCCCACCATCAGGTTCGTGGGGTTTTGGTACATTCTCTATAAATGTTGATCCAGCAACAGCGATGGAATTTCATTTTAATAACCTAATGAATAGATGTGATTGTTTCTGCTGCCTGACAACGGCATCTGGTATTAAAGTGCAAGGCTGGAGCAGCACAGCACACCCTGACACCTTCAGACAGCCCAGCTGCAGCAGGCGGTGATACCAGCGGCCGTACCCCAGCACCTCCCCACCCCTGGCAAACCGAAGCCAGAGGTGAGGTGCTGTGGCTCGTCCGGCTGTAGCCGCTTACTGGGGAGACCCAGCACGACCCGACATTTCTGAACTGCTGCTGACACTTTCCCTGCTAATTACACATCTTGCAGCTTACATTGGCACAGCTTTTTCAGAACGGGGATGCCCTCTAATGTGTTAAATAGACATGTGCTTTTAAACATCTCTCACTTTAGATCTGCCATAAATAAATTTCATTTGTTTAACTGCCTTTTAAGTATAGAAAGAAAATTCTAGTAGTCGGACAGGCAAGAAAAATAGCGATTGAGCATGCAAATCATTTCTTTTCCCTTTAAACAATACATACTCTGCTGCCTGCATTTCCCCAAAGATACTGCTGCAGCTACACATGGTTGAAGTCAGTTTTACCCTTATATAAGGCAATGTGACAAATGATTTAGGGTGAAGTAATCTCTAATCAGCATAACTTCATACCGCACGGCGCAGAATTATTGTCAATTTAATTCTGTCTCCTCGACACAAAACTCTGAAGTGTTTCTTCCAGTTGAAGTTTTGTAGCTGAATAATAAATAAAAGAGGGTGCGGTACAAGTACTGCATAATGTAATTGTACCCTCTTTGTTCTTGTCAATCAGCTTTAACACGAGTTAAGTCGTCGTGGATGTCATCATGATCATATTCATAGTAGATGGCTCAGAGTTTCAGTACGGTCGTCTTCTGCGAGCAAGTTCCTTTAATAAAGAGCTGCGCGGGGAAGGTTTCAGGTGCTTTATAAAACTTTGACTTCCCTCCTACTACAAGGCAAGAAAGCACAATAATGCATGCATGAATTGCCAATAAATCAAAGGCCTCCTTTTTTTTTAATTCCTATTTTGACATGTACATACATAGCATTTTTAAGAGATAGCTCCAAGGTAGCTTTCCAGTCCTTGATCAGATCATGAATTTAATTAATTCAGTGTAGACATGTCATAGATTTAAACCCTTTAGAATTACATTTTTAATACAGATCTAACATTTAATGTCCTTTTTCATTTTTTTCTTGCAAAGTAAAAAAAATCCTTTAATACTCTGGTAGCAATTTTTTTCTCTTATTATAAGATTGTGGCTCCTTCCTAATTATGTGGCTGCAAATTATTTACTGTAGTTTTAAATTAAGGAAGGAGACAAGTAATCCAGTGTAAAAAACACTGTTCCAACTTCAAGAAGAAATGAGTGTATATGTTTAATTTCTCTTTAGGCATACAGCTGTACAGTCACTGTATAATGGAAGGTTTGAGACAAAATGGTCCCCCACCACCTTACCTCCGTGTAATGCAATTTAGCTTCATTAAATTACTGGAGGGCCAGTTACTTAAGCAGAATATTGATTTTCAGTCTGGGCCATGTTTAACATAATTCTGCATAGGCAACAGCTAATTCTGCATTTGAATCTCACACCCTAATGGAATTACATGATGTGGCTGACCATGGGCAAGGCAGGGCTGGGCTGGGGGCTGCTGTTCCCCCCCTGCCCGCCCCGCTGCCTTTAACCCCTTCCTCCTCCGCGCTGGCTCCGCGCACTTCAAACAGCTGTGCTGACAAATTTCTTGTTTCTTCCGTGGAGTTGCTGTCTTTCATCTGGGGATGTGTAGCCCCGAGCTAGGTTTTGGTACTCTAAAGTATCTTGTGGGGCTGTTATATTTTTCTTCAGCATCCTATGTCTCGGTCTATATAGCAACAGAGCTGAACAGAGACAATGTGAAATAAGGGATTTCCTCCAGTTCCTAACCCCAAACACCGTTTTCTAAACCTAACAGTTAAAGGATGAATTTTGCTTTAATTAAAGACTGGTAAAATCAACCAACTCTTCAGCACGCAAGTATGGTCTTTACATTGCTGGCTTGAAAGCTAGTCATTATTTTTATTTATTATTCTGTTTAATGATGAGATACAGTTTACAAGCCATTGAATAATAATAATAATTTAAAATGGTTCTCTGTGAGTTATAGTTTGTCAGTGTTTTAGAATTTCAATAGTGTGTGGGGAGAAATAGTGGTTATCACCCACATTAATGATGGGCATGGCAGAGGAGGTGTGCTGCTACCACCTTGGTAGGTTGGAGATTTTGAGTAACAGGGCATCAGATGGGCTGTCACAGACCTGGACTTCAAAAATCACTTGCTCACTGGATTCCCTTAAATTAATCAAAATAACAAAACACTGAAAAATGCCAGGTAGGGGTTCAGTTGATGATGGTTTTTCTTTTTCAAATTTAGCAGCTAAACTGTCCTCTCAGTTTTCTGTCCCAGGGGAATAAAACTTTTCATCCCTCCACAAGTACCAAACACTGTTCCTGCTTGTTTGGGAATTTTTTTGCAGAGCTGGGTTCATAAGACCATTTTTTCAGAAAGACTGCTGCATGGCAGAAAATTGCTTGAGGGCAGTTTAAAATGTTAGCTAGGAAGAGCCTCCGTTTTAAATGAACTTATCATGGCCACTCTTTTGTATGCAGCTCATGCTCCACTCAGCTCCCCGAGAATAAATGGATTTAAAAAGTTCTTGCTATGGCATTGATGCTGCAAATAGTTGAGTTCATGCTTAACTTGAGCACTATGCTCTGTCTTGTTGACTTCAGTGGATTTCCTCTGCAGCTGTCGGTATTTCCATTGATGCAGATCTTGCCTCGTATCCACCTACATCTGCCAAAATGACGCAAGACGCAGTGTGCAGAGAGGGGTTGGGTTCAGGAGTTGAAGCCTGGCTCCACCCTAGGTACGTTTAGATGCAGAATTTTGACAAGCAGATTTGGGAAGGAAGAAGCAAGGCAGGAGAAGGCAATATTGGTTGCAGCCATCTGAAACTTCATTTGAGTTGCAAGAGCTCAATCACTTGCATGACTTGAGCAGAGCCGGTTCCAAGGAGTGTGCCGTGTATCGTGAGCACCGAGACTGAATTTTGTTGTAGCCGAGAGCATGGTTTGGAGGAGGAATTTCAGCAAGTCCTTTAAAGGGAGATTAGCAAGTTTCATGTCTCATTGAAAAGAAGCTTTAAACTAGACTGGCTAGCTCTTGAAACAGAATAAATGTCAGCAAGCATCACTGGGGCTGTGGGTTTTGATAGGCGTGCTTAAGAAAAGCATGTAAATGGAAAAGTGGCATGCAAGGCAGCTGGCAGGGGGTGCTCGGGGCTCAGGCAGCTCCCAGAGATGGGGGTAAGCACGGGCAAGTGAGGCGCTGACCCTGCTCTGCTCTGCAGTGGAGCCAGTGCATCCTGAGCCCATGCTGCGCTCCTGGGGGCAGCTCCCTGGGGACCCTTGGGAAGCCTTGTCCCAGAGCCGCTCCTGGTTTCCTGGTTTTGGTGGAGGCCTGAGGTTTTGCAGAGCCTGCTGCTGCTGTCATCAAAATGCAAATTACAGCTGGGCGGGATGCTGCTGCTCATGTTAATTCCTCGTGACTCTGCCTCTCACATGCTCTTTCCTTTTTCCCTCGCAAGTACAATGGTGTAGTTACCTATTATTTGAACTGCCGCTGTGTTTCAGTCTGGGGGAAAATATGCAATATGCAAAGCCAGTTTGTCATTGGGAGTCAATAATTGGCATCAGGTGCATTGCTTAGCATCCTGTCACGGATTTGGCATGTCACCTGATTGATAACTCTGTGCTTTCTCATGACATTGAACATAATTTGTTCCCTATCACATTTGCACACATGGCCCGTGGTCCTTTGTTACTTACTGTATGCCCTATATCTTTGCATTTCATAGGTGGTAAAGGAGAGCGCTCCCTTCCCCGTGCCTTGGTGCTTCACGTGCTGTCATATTTCTGATCCTGAAATGGTGGTGTAGCGGATGAACCCGTCTGTTTGGATTAGCTGTGATGAAAGGGAGAGGGCAGGAGATACCCGGGGAGGCCTGCGCTGGTGGAAAGTGAATGAAAGCAGCTAACTTAAATTCTTTCTCTCTTCAGATTTGCACTCGTTTTCCAGCACTTTTTATCACACTGATCCCGTGGCAAGGAGCTCCATTGGTTTCAGAGGAGCTACACACAGAAGGGGGTGTTAGCCATGATATACAAGGTAGCAGAATCTGGCCATATATAATTAATACAAATATGTGCATAATTTAAAGCTGCCCCAGGAAAGCCTTAAATTACATGATAACCATGCAGACACTGGCCTAGGAAGGAAAACATGGGGAGTCTCTATTAGTGAAATTAATTATATGTAAGATTGTCTTCAATAACCATGTGGGAATGATTAAGTAATCAGTCAAATAAAAGATTTAATAACAAATTCCCTATCAATTATACAAGAACATCCAGTAAAAATTAAGTAAAAATTATTTTCAGTGCATTAATATTAGCATTAACAGTTCTGAAAATATTGTAACATAATTAAATGTAATTTCTTGTAGAAAAACATACCCATAATAGCAAAATAAACAAGCCCCCAAACAGTATTTCCTGAGGAAACTCAGCAGCTCGAGGTGTGTGATGGCACATGGAGGTTTTGGACAAGGTCAGCTCAGATGAGCGCCAGCAGAAGGTGGGAAATGGGTCTGCGGTGGCGATGTCCAGTGTGCAGCTCACAACTACCTCTGCCCTGGTGTCCAGGCACTGAAAGGTAAAGAAAACCAAGCGGGCAGGCCTGCCAAAGCAGGAGTGAATTAAGCTGGAAGCCTGGGGTAACTTAGATTGTACCTAAAACTGCTGCTAACACAAATGCTGTGTTCGGTGTTTCTGATCTGGCCTTTTCTGGAGGAGTTTCTGGGTCTCTATGCACATTGTTTCTCCCTTTTGGCATTTATTCCTTTTATTGTTGGACTGGTAAAGTTCACTTTATGATTACTGTCACCCACTGTGCCACTAGGGATGGGAGCCATCTCATTTATCACAGCCTTCTAAGAGTTGCATATCTACTTTTGGCTTTACATCCAAGATACTTCTGTAGGTGATGGAGGGGGAAGGGGAGATTTTTAACCACCTCTTCAAAGATAAACTTAATTATCCTGTGGAGGTGCCTACTTCTCTTTATGTTTTAGATGAGTAGCTTTCACTAGAAATCTAAATTTTTTACATGACTGAAGGTCAAGGTGAAAACACGCATCCAATAGAGTGGTCCAGAGCTCACGAAGTCAATGAGAATATTTCTATTAACTTTAGTAGGTTTTAAACACAGTCACACTGCAATTTCCTAAAGGTAAAATGCTCTGGTAATACCATAGGAATAGCTGTTGTGGGCTATATTAAAAATCCGTCTGGTCCCATACCCTGTCTCATTGGCTAATAGTTGGTGCATAAGGATGAGTATAGGAACGGGGAGACGCGCAGTGAGACTTTCCTTGCTGTTTTCCCATCTCCAGCAACCTGCATCCCGGTGACTTCCTGAGCCAGAGGTTGTGTTTAACAGCCTGTGAAGGACCATCTACATTGCAGAAAGTGTCCGAAAGCAGAAAACAATACAGATCAGCCAGCATTTTGTGTTTGCCCTAAACTGCATCTTTTTTTCCCCTATAGAAACATTTAAATAGTGGGATCTGATCTAAGCATTCCTATGCAAGTAAGAATGGCCAATTTTTTTGTGAGGTCCTTTGCAATAATACCCCACCAAACTTGCTAATAGATGCCACAAGAGTTACATTTTATTCCTAGATAACCGTGGAATTCATAGGAACAACTGGGACTGAAAGACTTGACTGTTCAAATGAGGAAATAAATTGTTTTTTTAAAAATAGGCATTCTAGAGATAAAGATAATAATAAAACATTAAAAAATCCTCCTTGGTACATTTGAACAGTCTTACAACACAGTAACAGTTGTAAGGATTACAACAGTAATTGCTTTCTGTTTTCCTCATAAAGGCACATTTTTCTTTGGATGTAAGATACAGCTACACGCAATATGGAAAGGTGCTGAATATGTTTTTCTGTTATTACCACAGTGTTTGTTCCCTTGTCAGGGTTCTGGATATTGTGTTTTTCCAAATACAAACAGAAAACTCTTTCCACCCCTCTCACAGTGAATGCTAAATAGAAAGGAATTGACATCTACTTGGACTTGCAAAATTTTATTTGTACAGAATATTTTACATGCAGCAGCTCAAGTGGTAATTGTGCTTCTGAGTAATTTGATTAGTAAAAATTCCAGAGTTATATGTGTTCTACTAAGTTTCTTTGAGGTCTTGAATCTAGAGAGCGCTGTAATATTTTCAGCAAGGGTATATAGCTAAAATAATCTTGGGTTCCTTTTTCATTTTATCAAAATCTGAGAAATAACCTGCCAAACCAATCATTCTGTCCCAGGAGTCTTGCAGAAGGCCTGGATGTTAATTGCATTTAACCTAGAACAGCAGAGCTTTTTTTTTTTCTTTATACAATAACTAATATGTAAACTACTGTTGCACTTTGAAATTACTTTCACTTAAATTCTATTATTGAAGCTCCACAGTGGAATATATCAGGGTCCATTTCATTAAAAAAGACTAATTACACTGGAACGGCGCAACATACCCGCCAATCTTCCTTGGTATGACTGAAAAATGAGCATTCAAGAGATCTAGCATACTTATTTGTCCTGGCGTTCCTGAGAAAGCTTTATGCAAGGATGCAGTTGAGGCCAGAAATGAAATTCTGATGGGTCATGCAGGGACACATCTTTTTTTTCCCCATAACAGCAAGAATTTACATGGATTGGCTGACAGCTAAAGCAGGGCAAGTACCTATTTTATAATTTCCATTGATAAAAACCCAAGCAACAATAAGCAATGCTGCAGCACTTGGCAGCACAGGCCAAAACTTGGTGTATACTTCCACCGTGTGACACACTAATATTCTTTATTTATACAGACAACCTGAAAACTCCATAAATTTTCTGTTGGAGACTCACGATAAAAATACATGTTGTGTAACAAAAAAGTAAACTGGCAGGCTGATCACAGGGCGGACTGCAGGATAACAAACGTGTAACATTCCCGTAGCACTCTGCCAGCTGCCTCCGGTGCTGGAGCTCTGCAGGTGAGTGGCAGCCGGCAGCCCCGACACCGACACCTGCGGGCAGCGATGCTCGGGGGGCAGCGCTGGGAAAGGACAAGGGGGTTGGTCTGGGTTCTGCTGGTCAATCTTCAGAAACTCCTGGTTTTGAACTCTGATTTGAGATTTTTGGAGCCTGCTGGAGCATGGGAAGGGGCTGCATCGTGTCCCGTGGAGGATGGCGATAGGTGAGCTGGAGTAGATGTTGCTTTGGCAGTTGCCAGCCAGTTACTGCCTGAAATCTCACCCTTTCTGGAGGAGTTATTCTGCTCACAGGCATATCTCTCAGCTTTTTGGAAAATTACTTGTTTAATTAGTGGTGCGCTGAGTCAAATCCTGACCAACGCTGAAATACTTCTGGCTGAGGCTGTGAAAGAGCGATAAAGTGCAGCAGTTATGCTAGAATCTGTAAGTTTTTTACAGCTTTTGTTTGCTACTTCGACTTTTCTGCTGGTGTCTTTGATGAAGCATAATAAGGGCATGTTATAGCATGCTTAAAAGTTTGCAAGTGATGCTGGACGGCATGTCAGCATTGTTATTAGCTATCCTAGAAACCGGCGGGTTCTTGGCCAGGGTTTTGCACTTGGACATTTCCTATCTAGAGCAGCAGCAGCAGTACCTATGGCAAACATATATCCACAGGTATGGGAAAAGTTCCTAGTTTGCATGTACAGATGCATTAAATTTTTGTCTGTTAAAGAATGAAGAAATATGCTGCTGGGAACCACTGCTCCCACCTTGCTCAGTACTATGCTGCCCTTGCTCCCCTGTTTGTGGGACAAGTTTTCCTACAGGTTTTGCACCACAGAAAGCAATTTCCCTTTCTGTGTTGGAAGGGCTGGATTCCATGGTGGAGTTTTCCATTCCCCATTCAGAGCTCCTTGGAAACCAGCTGGGAAAAGAGGAAAAGAAAGGCCAAGAATGCCAGAATTGAAAAGTCCAGGTCCAAGGTGTGTCAGTGTTTGAAACCTGCAGCCTGATTCTCTGCGCCACCCTCTTGCTGCCAGAAGTCACGACGGGAGTGAGAATCCTCAATTCTTCTGTCTCACACTTTTATGCATCCATGAATTTGACAGAAGAGCAATTTCAGTTATTTTTTTCCTCCATTGGGATAGTGAAAAATAAACACTTAGCACAAGAAGCAAGGCCATGAACATGTACTCGGTCTGGTACTTGAGTAAGGTCCATTAAAACATTGTGAAAACATTAAAGTCCCTAACACGATGGTTTGTATTTCATTAGTAAGGTGTTCCTGCCAAAAATGTGAGACCTTTATAACTTTTTGGCACTGGAAGTACAACTGACCTTGTGCTGTACTGTAATAACTTCTTATTCTATAATCCATCTTCTGTAAACAGTTTTGTTTTGCACTGAGTGTACAAAGTCAGGGAGTTTTGGGGTGGAAGTTTGCCTCTGGCCCTTGCAGCTGCTGCAGAGCCCCTAGCCACACTGTACTGCATGGAGGTGCGGGCTGCCACCAGCCATGTGGGCAGGAAAAAAGGCCAAAGAAGTTCAGTCTGGGGTGGTGGAGCTTGGGGACCAACACAACATCCACACATATTTTCTAGGATGCTAGGTTGTTTGGCTCTGTGATAGGAGACAGGTATGTGCTTGTTGTCACCGGTGGAGAAGCGACACAATGTCTTTCAGGAAAAAGCAAGAGAACCTCAGAAAAATAAAATTTCTCTTCACTGTCTCCTGGTGTTTATATGGAAGGTAACACAGGTGAAACTGTACTTACAGTACAAACTAAATTTGTTGCAAAAAGAGGTATTTTAATTTTTATGGGGCAGGAGTTGTGGGTTTTTTTGCTGTATAAGAACAGGTTATAGAAGAGTCCATGTCCTCCACGCTATTGAAATACTTCTGCTACTGCTACTACTGCTACTACTACTACTACTACTTACTATTGTTGTTGGTGATGGTATTGTTATGATAATAATGATGATGATGATGATGATGATGATGTTTGCTGGGGTGAAGATAGAGGAATATGGGATTCATAACTCTTCTAGCTTCCTTTTTACCAAGGCAGATAAAACAACAATTCCTGTTGCATTGTCCAGGGAAAACTTGTTCTTTTGGCAAGTAAAGAGATAGAAAATACTTTGTTAGCGGACACTATTTTGTAAAATGCTTGTCTGGTAAGCAACGTAGTGGGATACAATGTTCATCTGAAGGCTACCAGTGGTTTGAAAAAGGCCTCAGCGTGTGCCGCACACTCTCAGCTCTATCTAAATAATCTGAATGTCCTAATTCATTGATTTGTGATTATGGTCATAAAGACATTACATTTGAACTTGATATGAAATAAAAGGCTTTGGTCAGTCAATACTCTTCAAAAAAGCTCTTCAAAGATTTCATAAAAGGGTCGCTGACCTGTACGCTGAGATTGGACCTCAGTTGTCTAGGGAGAACCCTCTCCGCACTTGGTCTTTGAACCTGCCCTCTCCCTCTTTCCCAAAGCACCACAAAAAGCAATAACTTATTACAAGTCAGTGTTTCCAATTGTGCATGCAAGAAAAAACACCAAAACAATGTGGCTGAAAATAAACCCCTTTAGAGATGAGATTATGTTTTATTGTTTCTTTTACCAGATGTACGGTACTCAATATTTAAAAGGATTGCTCTGAATATACAGGTTTGTCAGGCTTGCGTTTGCCTGTCTCACGTGCTTAGCAAGTGAGGAACCCACTCTGGTCCACATTTCTCAGGAATTTAGGTTTTTTGGAAATGAAGATACATTGTAAATATCTGCATTTCCAGTGGAGACAGAAAGTGACAAACAATTCACTTGGCCTTTACAAACCAACCCCGCATTTGCCTTAGTCCCTCAAAAGGTTTTGGGGTATTAGTTTTGAATCTGAACTCCTTCCCACGAAGTGTTATCCCAGGGCTCAGTTGGAAGCATCTTGTGCCCTACCAAAATCCCACATGGAAGGAGCCGTGCCGGCTCTGCCACCCCCAGCTTTGTCACTGGGGCACCACCTACGGAGTGGCTCTAGTAGAGGTGAAAATTCTTCAGCTCAAGTGTTGTTTTTCTTTTTAAGATATCCATTTGTGAGATTTTGCTAGGTCAGACTGATTGAAAGCTTGATCCAGCTCTGGGGTTACTGAAAACGTACATCAAAAAGATGTAGAGCCATAATGTTCTTTCTGTCCAAGCCTGTATGGTCCCTGCTCTGTATTGACTCCGGTGCTGGTGGCATCCTTCAGTGAGACGTTTGTACACAGCCAAAAATTTAGGGGCACCGCTGAGACAAAGGAGTTTGTTTGTAATCAGAATTCCTTTCATGAGGACTGTGATTTATAGACATTTCTAAAAGCAGAAGGACTCTGTGCCATTATTTAAAAGGCTAGGCTGCTCAGAGTTATTTATAAATACCAATACAACAGAAACAGTTTCTAACTTCAGGCAGAAAGATACTATTCATCATATAATTCAGTAGGAAAATAACACAACTGTCGGAAATGGCAGCAAAAGGATAGCATATTGATGCAGAATCAAATCTAGATAGAACAAGTGGCATTTTCCTCTTTTGAAATCAAACTGCAAAATGTAAAATAAGTAGAAATAAACAGCCAATCGTCCCAACACCATTTTTTCCTGGTCAAACCATGCAAAACCCCCTAAAACTCACAATGGAACAACTTCCATTTTAGATCAGTTTCTCCTCCTCTCGCATGGTCTATTTATTTTTATTGGTTTGTTTCTCATTAAATCCTTCAATTACTCTGCAGTGTAAAATGGTGAAATTATTGGCATGTGCCACTTTCATCATGTATTTGAGTTTGCTTATTACACTTGCAGAAAATGCTTGAATGGTATTAGGCTCTGCTGTGGATTGAGACAGAGTTAATAAATATTATTTGGTGTTTTTTCCCTGAGAAGCACTGCTTTTCTTGATTGTTTTTTACAGTTGGATTGGGAATATTGATTTATTCACCACTGTTACAATAATTGTATACAAGGAACAAAAAATGCAGAGGTAACATTTCATCAGCTCAAACAGATTAATTAGTTGTAGTAGATTAGGCACAGTGTTACACAGAAAGATTTGCATTTAGAGGAAGAAAAAAGTTGTTTGTTTTTTTTTTTTTTTAATCTTAAAAAAGGCAAGAGAATTTAATAGAGATGTGATACACTGAGCTGCTTGGCTTATTATTCAGTCAGTGTTTCCAAATGAGTATTAAAGGGCAACTTTAAATATTAACTCTTCTTTCTAAAATAAAAATACTGTGTAATTGTTGAATGCATGGTATGGGAAAATCCCAGCTTACTGTACTTGTATAAGAAAAGTTAACTTGGTTTTGCATCCTAAATCTATAATTGTACAGAAATTATAAATCGATGTATAACAGAAGCACAAGCATTTAAAAATCCAAATTTCCTGCCATGTATTCTGTCTGCATGGAAGCAAATACGTTGTTTATATTTTTCTCTCTGTGCACAGAATTAAGGTTGAAGCTACGAAGAGGTAAATATTACTATCTTTTGTGTGAGGTTAGCTTGGCCATGATACTGAAAATTATTCATTAAAGGTTATGAGGCATTAACAAGAGTTTTAAAAGTGTCCTGGTTGTTCCCTATTTGACCCCTTTCTGCAGGGAATTGAAATTTCCTAGTGCTCTGGACCACTGACACCACGAGGGTAATTAAGCAATTTCCCCCAAGGTTTCAAGTTTTAACATCTTTCAGTATTGAAATAGAGAAGAAAAATATTTTTTATCACTCTCACATTCTATACAAATCTACAGAGAGCTACACAATGGGCCTTGCCTGACATGCTGATTTTCTTTTTAAACCATCTGTTAAATCATCCTGGCTTGCAACATATTAGACATTATAAATGCCCCTAATTTTTCAAAGCAGTGCACAAGGATTCAGCTGCTTGACTTTCAGTTTACGCCGTGCTATCCCACCCCAGCCATTGAGAGACATTAAACATACAGAGCCAGTTTCACTGCTCGGCTAATGCCGCTTTTTTGTCAGCCTGGCAATGCAGAGCATCTTTCAATCTGGCTTAAAGGGCCACTGGAGGGATGCTCCACCGTTGCAGCATCCTTGAGCGGCACAGATCTGCCACGCCCCCCCCCCCCCCCCCCCCCCCCGGCCCTGCTCCTGGCCCCCTCCTCACAGCACTGGTGCCCATGCAGCCCCCAGACCGCTTTGTCCCTGCTGACCACCAGCCCTGTGATCCCTGGCGTGCGGCTGCTCTGGGGCCTAAGGCAGTGAGTGCCATCTCCTGCCTTTCGGGAGCACCCCGGGGTACATTCATCCCTCTCTTGGGGGAGAATCAAAATCTGTTAAATTTTGTTTGCAGGCGGTGCCTGGTGGGGAATGGCAGATCTGGCCCTCGGGACCGATGCTGAGGTTGGGTGAAAGCCATCCCACAGGGCTGTATGCCTTATGCTGGGCTTGTGCAGAAGCTGTGGTGTGGGGCAGCGTGGGAAGGATGCTCGGGGCACCCTGCATCCCCCAACACTGGGGGCAGGAGCATGGTGCGAGCTCCTTCCTGCTTCATTATATTTGTCTTCTTTTAACTCTGCTCTGGGTGCTTTGGGTCTTTTCCCCCAGTAAATTTATCTGTCGTGTGAATTATAATTTGCTGGTTTTCCCCTGCGTGCCGCCTGTGCCTGGATGCTCAGGGAAGAAGGTGAGAGCTGCCCCCAGGATCTGTCCTCCCCAGCCATCAGGTACTGCTTCCTAATGCAGCTTCATCTTGAGAAGTGGTGCAGCCTTGGATCACAAATTAAAGGCCTTGTCAATACTGGGAGACATTCAAAAAAAGAAAACAAAGGTCAAGGAAGGTTAGGCTTTAGCTATAAAACCACTGGCAGTATTCCCCTTAATCTGTGGTGCTGCATGCACTGTTTTTCAGAATGAAAATGTGGAACATCATTATGAAAACGTACATGCTGATTTCTTTGCAGCATACCCTCAAGGATCCCAAGGAAGAATTGATAAAAATATTTCAATGAAGTCCAGCCTGAAAAAAGATCAAATCAGATGTTTGTGAGGATGCTCAGCCAGCGTCCAGCAGCGTGCAGCAGCGCTGAGCCTCGGCGTGCCCCGGAAGGCTTTGGCAGGCTCTGACATGATAAGGGAAAATCTCCTTGATGCACTGCTGTAGCAAAGGATACTCTGCTTCTAAAAATAAGAAAACCAGAGTACACGATGAATTTGAAAGTCTCGGATCATGTGCTGGGTGTTTCAATGAATGCACTTTTACTACCTACCAAAGTGCCACAGTCTTGCAAGTGAATGAAAAAATGCAGTCATGTTTGCTGCAGCTTCTGCTGCATGAACCGACTTGATTTTTGCCCAGAGTTGTAGCCTTAGACCCTGGGCCTGTGCTCCCTGGTGTTTTGTGAACAGGGGCAAGAAGGTGTTTTGGGACCTGCAAATAATCTGCAGGTTTATACCCGCAACAAATAATCCTCTCTCCCTCCTTCACACGGTGGATTTACAAACTTTTGCCAAAAGTTTGCTGCATCCCACTTTATTTAACCTTCAGATGTGTCTTTCTACCAGACAAGGAGTAAAATATTCCAGCTGCTATGAAAGATAATCATTAAGGTGATCTAACTCCAAAGATCAATAACATCTCTACAGGACCATTCCAGGGTTTCTGTGATATCTCATTAAAAATCATATTAAAAGATCCTGTTCAGGTAAAGGGGGATTTGGTAATTTCTTCAACATCATGGAGCAAGATTTATTAAAAATTTGTTTATCTGAAAAATACTTGGATGAAATAAATGCATAATAATGAAGAGGTTAATATGTTTATATATATTTAGGCAGTTACTGAGAATATTAGTAATTATAATAACTAGGAAATGACTTATTTTTAAAGATGCACACTTAAGAGGATAGATCCACTCATATTTACTAAAAACTATGCATCGTTTACCATATATATATATATATAGAGAGAGAGTATCTATATATATTCAATTACTGTTTTATTTCTTTATTTATTTGATGAAAACAGCAAGGAACTGGCGTTAGGAAGGAGCATTCATTGTGGCCTTTCCCGCCTGACCCACACGGGGATCTTCTGGTCTCTGTGGGGCATTTGGAAGCTCGGTTGAGGTCACGGATGGTCATGTGGGTGGACATTTTGCCTGATCCACAGTAATTCTTGCACTCTGGCATCAAATTTTCTTTATAGAAAATAAGTGACCTAAACACATTGTATGGATGAGAAGCACAGTAAAACACCCATCCTGCATGCCTCCAGCGCTGAGCACCAGCCCCATCACAGGCAGTCACCAGCCTTTTCCAAACCCTGCAGTTTAGGCACAAGGGTTTTATCCTGTAGCACTTTGTCCCCTTGTGAAGGCCTGAGACTGCCTTGTCAGACCTGCATTTCTGTATGGCTGGGTTGGTTACAGCATCTTCCAACCTGCTCAGGTGGCTCACCAGCCAGAGACACCACAATGTTTGCAAGAATAACCAAGAACTGATTCTCCAGCCATTTGAAAGGGACATATCATCTTGAGTGCTGATTTCATAGAACCGTAGGACGCTTTGCATTGGAAGGGACCTTAAAGCCCACGCAGTCCCACCCCGTGCCCCGGGCAGGGCCCCCTCCCCCCAGCCCAGGCTGCTCCCAGCCCCATCCAGCCTGGCCTTGAGCACTGCCAGGGATGGGGCACCCACAGCTGCTCTGGGCAGCCTGGGCCAGCGCCTCGCCGCCCTCACGGGGAACAATTTATTCCTAATGTCTAATCTACATCTCCAGGATCCAGGAAATACAGTGATAGCATCTTCCTCTGCAGGGTATTAAACCAGATAGGAGATGGTACTTTCAATTGCTATTATTTTCTGTAGCATGGAAGGGTTACTGCATGTCTCAGGTCTGCGATCCTTTGCCTTCTCTGACAGTTGTAGCAGGCTGGGACAGTTGGTTGACCAAAAAGAACTTTGCTTCACGGGACTGATTTTTGTTTAAAAGAAATATTAGTGCAAGATAGTGATGAGGAAAGATAGACATGCTCAAAAATAGTAGGGAGAGCCAAATCCTGCAGCCAGGAATTGGCTTTGCACTTAGAAAAAAACACCTGTCATAACAATTTCTACTCTTATTATACCGTGATAGCTAAATTTGGCCACTGCTGAAAAATAGTTAAAACATAAATAGTATCAAGAAAAAGGAGTCTATATCTCTGAAATACTTGGTGAGCAGATTTGCTTTAGAAATCAATGACATTTTTACCTAATCACTTTTCAAACAAGACTACATTTTTGATTAAATCTTGTGCATGGACACAAGACTCTAGCTGCTTTTCAAGCTAATCAAGTTTTACACTTAAGACACAGGAAAATATTGTATTTCATTTCTACATCTTCTTTGTCTGTGACATAGCTATAAAATTTCTGCTTTTTCAGCCTTACAACTCTTGCAGCCTTTGGATCTTTTTGCACCTGTGAAGGTGTTTACTCAGCTATGAACACAATTATGACATGCAATAACAGTTTCCTTTCAAACAAGCATCTGGAAAACCAGGGGTAGTGTTGATTCAGACAGTAGCAGAATTCGTAAAGACTGTTAATGATAAGAACTCTAATTTCTTTCCCTGTGCAAGAAATGAACACCCCCCCTCCCCCACCCTCAACAGCAATCTGTTTAACACCAGAGTTTTTTAAGCAATTGAAATACAGTCCCAACAAGTGATACGAACACTCTTTATTTTCATTTATTAACACTGTTTACTTCCAGTACATGCACACAATGACTGGTATTCATGTATAAGCTTCATTTCTAACAATTACAGAGCTGTACCTATGCCAGATTTATGTGTTCATCCTTCTCTTATGTCAAAGGCAAAATGCTTCAAGGAACACAGTTTGCATTGAGATCCCTAAATACTGAGAGAATCCTTCTGGTGGATTTTAGGTATTTTGGGTTCATGTCAATAATTTAAGCATACATGGTGTTTGGGAGCACATTCCTGGCCATCATTCATTAGGCAGGTTTTTCATCTCATGGCAGGTTGTCCCACCATGAGAAGACCTTGTCCTGGAGAGCAGTAGGGACCGGGCTCTGGTCTGTGCTGTCCTCTGGGAATCCCCTGTGAACCTCTTTGGGAAAAGTTGCCCCTCTGGACCTGCTCTGTGCATCAAACAGTGGCTTTTAGAGGGGTGCCAGCAGCCTGCCTGATGCATCACTCTGCATCGCTGCCATTTTTGTCTGGTTGGAAAAAGAGAAAAAAAAAAACCAAACCAACCCACAAACATTGCTGGCAGGAGACAGATGTCTGTCTGAAAGACAATCAAGCCAGGTTCTATAATAACACTGCAAATATCCATAATCTTTTGTAGGTTTGTTGTTGTTGCTGTTTCATATTTGAAGACTGGATAAAAGGAGGAAAAGGAGAGGTGGGAACAAACCCTTCAAACTGGGAAAAGGGCTGCTTTGAGGAAGGGCCAGATACGCCCTTCAAACCCACCCCTGTTCCCGGTGTTGTACAGGCAGCACTTTAAGGAAATACCTTGGCTGTCGACTGGAAAAGTTGCAAAAATATGTCTGCTATTGGTGTCCCTGCCGTGGCACTGATCTGAATGCAGTAGCTGCTCTCAAGGACAGGTAAGTGGCACAAACCTCAAGAACCAAGCAAATTCTCCCGTGTCCCAAACATTTGGGGCTCTGCTGGATAACCGAGACAGCAACACACATGGTGATAAGCCCCTGCACATGTGAGGTCATAACTGAATTCCCTCGAATTTCTTACAAAAGAGAGAAAAACATGAAATTTCAAAAGAATTAAAAAGAAGAAGACTAGACATTGGTTTGTAAAGCAACCGTGAAGAGGATTTAAAAATACAGAGAGGAGTTTTGCCAGCTGTGTGGGATAAAACTGTAAGTTCAGCAGAACAGAGCAAAGCTGATATGGAATAGTTTTAAATGTCTTTTCCCTCATAACTAGATTATTCAGTACAATGTCATTTGCTGCCACTGACATTTTCTTTAAAGTCATAAAGGCCTACATAGTAATAAAAGGGCTCAGAATAAAATTAGGAATATCATGTATAAATTATCTTTAACCTTAGCTTCATTTGGACTGTGACTTTTTAGACCTGATCAATTTTCATGAAACTATCCACATAAAACTGTGAAAAAATATTTGATCCTTGGCTCTCATAAAGCTCCTGTAACAAGCCTGGTACTTTCTTGATACTTAATAGTGCTGTTGGTGTCTGTCTCTGTGGGCAATTCTATAAAACCAGGGATAATATCTGAGATCTAACGGAATTTCTCAGAGCATTGTTATGGAAAACATCTACCCATTTATGTGCATTTTCTGTTGTTTGTGTGTAGAACACAATCACCAAATTTCCTGCGTACTTTGAAAAAGCACACAGACAACTTCAGGTGTGTTTTTCTCCTCCCCATTTCTGAAAAAAAAAGCTCCTGTGAGGTTTTTAAGGTTAATTTTTCAGGACAGCCCCTCTAACAATATTGAACTTGTAGTTGCAAAAGGCAGAACCCTTGTATGCTCTGTAAATGGGAAGGGATATTGAACCGTGCAGTGTGTCTGATATTTTAACCAAAAAGTTTTAAGCTCACATTGTACAGCTCTGTGTAGCCTTTTAAGACCTTTAATAAATGATGTTGTGTACTCCACAGGTACCTTGAGAAGAGGTAGAGGCAGCTTTGAACTACCGGGCAATGTTTGTCCTCTGCTCAACAGGGAATTAGTTGCCAAAATATCCTGTCGGCCAAAATCAGTGCTCAGTGGTAGTGGAAAGGAAGGTTAATCATGGCCCGAGGAAACAATAATATATACATTTTGGTTAGACTATGTATTTAAATTAGAAGCAGAGTGAAAAGTACCAAGTGGGTCCTCAATGCCCTTATATTTACCAGGTAAGGGGCTGAAGGTAGGACTTCCCAGGGGGAAGAATTAGCTACTCATGATTTCCTTGACCTCTAATAAGCTATTAATGTGTTTAAGGAATATAAAAGATTGATACCAGCTGTAGGAGGTGCTGAGTATGAGTGGCTGCTCGTGCATGCTCAGGTGAGTGCTTGCTTTTGGGAAGGTCCAGGGTGGCTGCAAGCAGAGGGAAGCATCAGGAGTCCCTTGCCTAGCTGGGATGCAGAGGAGAACTGTTGGGCTGCTATACACCCCAAAACTGCTGAGGCTCCCTCCTCTGCTCTTTCAACCTGAACAGACACAGATTTGATCTGAATGGATGCAGGTTTGCTTCTGGAGAAAGTAAAGTCGCCTTCAACTTTGTGTCTGGAAAGTGTGAGTAGGTAAAAACGCTGTTTTCAAGGGAGGTTCTGCATTAATGTCCTGATCCCCAGTGCTTTCTGCTATCTGGTTGTCACCCTGATACTACTCACTGTGTTTTGTTCTGTTCTCAAATTAGAATTAATCAAGAGCTGGATTGTAAGGTGTCCAGGTAAAACTTTTCTCACGCATGTCATATTTTAGGTACTAGTAGAAACTCCTGAGGGTCGTGTATTTGGAAACCCTGACAGCAGGATAAAAGCCAAACACTAAACACCGTTGGTTATTTCCTAGAAAAGGGTTTTCTAACAGAGAGGAAGAAAGGTGTGTAAAGGAAATTAATTTCATGTATTTCCAGATAATAAATGGTGAGCACATGTATTTCTAAGTCTCTTTGAAGCCTGTCATGCTTTACCACATGTTCCTGTTCAGAGCAAGGCACGGTGTTGTGGCTGAAGGACTGGCTCTGGCTGAAACTATTGTGCCTTCTCGTAGCGTGTCCTGGATGGGCCTGGGCAGAGCACTTGCTCTTGCTTTGCTCCTACCCTGCAGCTGGGGGACGGGAGCAGCACACCCCTGCTTTGCTGCTTGGCACAGCCGGGATGCAGGCAAAGCACTGCTATTACGGAGATACGGGCACACAAGGATGTAGAAAAATGGGCCAAAGCGGTAAGTAAGAGACATTCTCTTACAAGTGAAGCTCAAAATTATCTGATTTAGCCTACACTGCTGGGCAGAAGAACGGAGGGGAGGAAGGGAGGACAGGTATGTTGTGCTGTGTCCTCACCTGTAGAGGATGATGTTAGTTCTGATTGTGTCAATTGCATCACAATAATAATTACATGTGCACCAGCTGGGATGAAGGCGAGCCCTACCCGTGTGTGAAATGCTCTATTCCTCTTCAGTCACTGGAGAGCCTGGCATTTCTCTAACAGTCAGAAAATGAGGCTTTCTACCTGGTGCTAATCAGCAGAGAGCAAACAGCTCCACAATGATGGATCTGCCTTCTTGCGGGCTGAAGCAAATTCATCCCATCACCAGAGTAAGCTCAGCTGAAAGACGTAGTTTTTCCTTATAGTTTAAGCCCCTAAATCATGGATCCATTTGCATGGCAGTCCTTGAATGCAGATACAAGAGTACACTGAGATGGAGTGTGTGAACATATGTTTACATTGCTGATAGCTTTGAACTATAAGTTCTGCTGCATATTAATGGCATATTTATGCATGGTAATTTAGTGAGCATGAGTCATTTATCTAATAAAATGTTAATTACTAGTTAGTAGGTATATTTATTTACAAATTGCTGTGGAACTTACAATGGAAATTTCATCCTCTGGCCTTTTTTTGAGGAAAAGTTCTCCACGCCTCTTCTTAATGCAATCTTTTCAGTGAAAGGGACTCTGAAAATTACTTGAGGTGGTGTCTGCTCTGTTGCACACTGCTTTGTGCTATGCTGTACAACCAGTAGTAAGCCGTGTTCTAGCTGCTCTGCATCTCAAAATACAATGTGAGAACCTCTAAAAGATAAAAGTCTTCTCACAGGGTCTGATCATTGAAAACAGGTTTAGGAATCTTATACGAAACGTTTAAGAGGGAGTTTACAGTCCCTAATTGCCTTTTTGTTTTCCTATTTTCTTTTTTTTTTTTCTTCCCTCTATGCAATGACTCTGGATAATGGGAATTAGACACCTAACTTACTAAAGGACTTTACGGGATCTACTGCAGTTTTATGGCACCAGGAGGTCAGAATTAATGGCCTAGACCCCCAAGGGCTGCACACCCTGTGTTTACTGGAAATTCTGCTCGGGAAGGGAGCGGGGGGTGCAAAGTGTGTGTGTGGGGGCGGTTTCTGGGACAGAGATTTGGAGACAAGCAGGAGGTGTGAAATGGGAGGTGTGTGGGAACTGTAGATCTGCAACTTTATATACCTCAAACTGGTTTTCCCCTACTGCGATGCTGCTCTGGCTCTGAGGTGCTGTGGAGACGGGGATTTGAATTGCATTTCCCAGTTTCCATGAACCTCTTAAATTTATGGCACAGATTTCATAGGATGCTCTATTGTCCTGCCAAGTGGAGGATCACAGGCCCTTGCTCTCAAGTAGCAACCTTTTTTAGTTTTCCCAGCTGAAATTCAGCCACTGTCCAAAGGAAATCCTCTAACTTTGGGGGAATACATAAAGACAAAACATGAGCATCTCTAAACATAGCAATGCACATAGACATTTTTAAAGAAACTGTGCATCAGAGTAGCAGAATTATTGCAGCTGGATGAAATCTTTCATGTTTTATAGTACTGGTCCAACAGCATTATAAACTCACCCTCTCCAGAAGACTTTAAATTCCCATTTTTATAAAATGATGCAATTTTAGTGTTCTATAGGACATTGGATGGCAGTTGCTAACCGTTATGGTTAAGTTACTCTTTGCATGTTGCAGTCATACTTACAGAGATTTAACTTGCAAAATGTTCAGCACTTAAACAATCTTGCTGGCTGTGTAATAAGGTGTTTCAGCCCAGTGAAATATTGCCTTGGCAAGTCTAGCACTTCTTATTATGACCCTTATTGCTGGCATTGTGTTGCTCAAAGTAGAACCGCAGGAGTAGATGAAACTGTTTCTAACAATGTAATATTTGGTCAGTTGTGATTTCCCTCTCCCCGCTCTTTCCGCCCCCCCCCCCCCCCCCCCAGTGCTGGTGTCACCTTTAACAAATGTACCGTGCCTCTTAATGTGCACCCAGAGTCCTGTGAAAACACTGTGAGAAAGTGCTTATCTGTGGTAGTTTGGATGTAGTTTAGTGTGGTAGCATGAGCCAAGTGCTGGTCCCAGCTTCGGAGGGTGTTTAATTCCAGGTATGATCCCAGGCGGGAAGTTGCCTCATCTCTTGCAAGCACTTTGACAGTCAGAGTCCTTACACAGTGGGTTTTGGTGCGTGGCACAATTTGGAGTGTGAACACAGCAGTCGTGTACTTTACAAATGCTTCTGAGCAGCAAAGAGAATTCAGTAGAAGAAAAGGTTTCCAGAGGCAGTAAAAATTATACACAAATACATGAGCCTGGCCAGCAAAGCTTATGATGTTCAAAAGGGCTGAGCCTGTTGAATTTCATAAGTTGTCTCTGTTCAGAGTAAATATTTTATATATGCACATACATATATGGCATATAACATTTTTGGGATCAGAAAGAGATGTGCCTTAACAAAAATGGTTATTTTTATTTGGTCTTGTTCCTTGGATATTAAGAGAGGAACAGTGCTCTAAGAAAATACCTAGTTTGCATTGAAAATCTAATCGCACATCCCATATTCTGGCTTTTTTCTCTCCAGCTGTTGTGTACCAGAAGCACTGTGATCTTGGTATCCTGGAGGAAAAAAAAAAAAAAAAAAAGGCAAAACCCCCAAATGATACAGGAGCTTAAGCCTCCACATTTTCCTTTAGCACAGACAGGGTTTCAGAAATTAGAGTGTCCTCACTGGGCTTCAGATATAGTAGAGGGTAAAAGATTTCAAAGGCAGTTTTAATGAAAGAGAAATACTGAAAGGAAGAACACAGAGAGCAGTGACACTATAGTTCTGCTAAATTTTACATTTAAACTAAGAGGCTAATCATAATTTATTCTGTCAAAGAAATGACCTATAAGTAAAGAAGACAAAATATGACTTGATGATTAAAGACTTTAAGAAATATTCTCTATAGTTATGTCAGTACTGCATGTTACTGTATACGTAATCTAAAGCAGTGTTTGAAATTTTCCCTAATTATATTTGGAAGCTGGTCCATAATGTCCTTGGGGAAATGTTTAGTGCGTTGCAGTGATGTGGCAGCTTTCCTGCACTGCTACTTCTGACGGCACATCTGAGTTAGAGCACTTTTTTAAACGCTTTCAGCTCTGGGAAGCAGTGAGGGCTGGGTGAGATAGGGTTCCTTACAGATGGCTGGGAAAGATGGACAGCAGCGTCCTGGTGGAGGACCGGGATGCTGGCATCAGCAGGGATGTCCTTTCTATTGCTCAAATTTCACTGCTTGTAAAAGTGCGGGGCAGATTTCCGTATCTTTCTATTTACAGTCTTGTCAATTGGCAGATAATTTTTTTGTGGTGGCCCCAGGGCAGTAGAAAAGTCCAATTCTAGAGCCACATGGTTTGATGCAAACGCAGGCAGACCAGCATGGGTCGTGCTGTATAGGTATGGGGTGGTTAGCACTCAACAACAGCATCTGCAAAGCTGGAGGCTCAGTTTGGAGTATTTGTAGCTTAGTTGACATGATGTTCAGGTACTTACAAGGCTTTCCAGAAGCTGGAGAATATCATGATTAGGGAAAGATGAAACAGGGAAAATTACCTCTTTGATCTACATAGCAGTTCCCTCTTCTGTGGTGCCACATAAATTTGCCAGTTATATATTGGATACCAAGAAAGAAGGAACAAGATTGTGTTCATGGTGGAGAAATCTGGTTCAAATGAGGAAGAGATGTCAAAGGAGAAAATAAAGCTGAATCTTAACTTGGTATTTGTGTGAAAACTTGAAGTCTATTCTGGTTGAAAGGAAATAAACTTGTATTATTACATTAAATGATTAAAATCATTCAGAGGTGTTGCCCGATAATATTCATCCAAATTTAGTATGCAATATCAAATTATGTTTTCCCTCCAATTGAAAGGGAAATGAAGATAATTTTGCTTTTTCCTTAATTAAAACAATTAAGAAGAAAATCATTTTGGTCCACTGATCTTGCAGGATGGTCTAGTACCATCTTTTTTCTCTTTGTACAGAGGATGAGAATAAAAATAAATGTACTATGAGTACAGGGCCATTCTGAAGGAAAAAAAAATATTCCCCAAAACATAGAAAGTAATGAAAAATGCTTTCCCAAGCGAATTAATTAAACTTATTTCAATTTAGTATAGGATATTTTGCCCTCATGGGACATGAGAGCTGATGTACAGATGCTTCAGATTTTTGTTGCCCATGCCCTTTCCACAGGAGTCACCGGGCTGTTCCCACTGGTTTCCACAGAGGAGGATAATGTGGAGGCTCAGCAGTCTGAATGCATTAGAAAAGCTTGTTCATGAAAGTGGATGGGACTCTTGGACACCTTGTGCTGGAGAAATCTCCTGCACAGTTTGAAACACCTTTCATATTTAGAGTTCTTCAGCACCTTCACCTGTCCACGCTGCAGGATCTCTGCCATGCTCCTAGTCTGCTCCCAGCTTCCATGGGGTCAGAGGTGAGAGTGTGCTGGGCAGGTGTGTTGGGCTGAGCCCACAAGTGATGCTGGTGGTGGTCGAACCACCCAGGGCTTCTGCTGTGTCTCTTAGCAGAGTCCTGTGTCAACTGGCTTTGCCATTGCCCCTTGCCATGGGCTCAGGCACACGGGGCCTCAGGCATCCTCTGAGCGAGGCAAAATATAAATGGTGAGCACTGGTATTTCAGAGGTAGAACTCCATTCAGGAGTGGGACTTCTCAAGAAAGTCCTGATGAGGTACAACATCTGATAACAATAGCATTTACACAGGCAAATTTGTCTTCAGTCCAAAGAGTCATGACACAAAAACAGTTGATAAAACTGAATTGTTCTGTTGGGGTTTTTTTCATTTTTTCCTTCCCCCTTTGAACCTCTCCCCAGTGCACCAGGGCACATGCTTGTACTCTGTATGAAGGTGTAGCACCCAGGTGCATCTGCCTCTTGCTCTGGGGCTGCCCAAGTTTCTGTCACGCTCTAAACCCTGCAAATTACATTGTATATTGAAGTGGTCACTTGCACTGAGTCCTGGAGATGTACCCCGGAGGATCAGGTTCCTCCTGAGAAGTTTAGCTTAATTTTGCCCCGCTCTGCAGGCCCAGCATTTACTTTGAGTCTATTTTTCCTACTTTTTGGGGTATTTTCCATTTGTCTTAAACAGCTATTTACTTTTCCTCTCCAAAACTCAAAACCACAAACCCTGAATGCTCTCCCCACTACTGTTTTGCATACCACATTTGAAATACGTAAATAGTAGGTGTTCTGAAAAGAATACAATTGTTTTACTATATGCCAGTAGATTTCCTCTGTTTATCGGCATTGGATTTTTAGCAGGTCCATTCCTGCTATTCTAAAACTGAAATCAACACTTAAGGCTTATTACTCAAATGAAATAATTATTTTATTTTTTTGCATACATAACACATATAATGTTGCATAAATTTACATATCAAGAAGAATCTTGATTGCAAAAAAAAAAAAACAACCACCCATCCCCTTGTTATCATAAGATTGTTGTTGCTACAAAACCATGGGAGGTACGTATGCAGAAGTTATGGTTGCCGAGCAACTATAACGGCACAATTTAATGCCTAAGTATTGCAGATTTAAAAAAAAAAAAAAATACAAAAGAGCAATGGCAACATCAACAATCACCATGTTATTGCTCTTCCTCAGTAAGAGAATTATATCCTGTAATGAAAATTATTCAATATAAGGTCTGTGATATTGTATTAATTTTCTAAAATGTATTTGACTTGAATTTACTCTCAGTTTCTCAGTACTCCCCAGGATCGTTATAATATCATCACTGGAAGCCAACTATTTGAGCATTATGAAAAGATTTTGCAAAGAGGATGGAAAGTATTAAGGATTGCGAGCTATCTCCCATTTATATTGTTTCCAGAGTTTAAAAGAAGGAAATCCAGCCTACATTGCAGGAGGCAACTTGCCAGCAGAGAAAAACAGAGCCCTGCATTTCTTGTTGGACACTGTGGTGCTCCTAGGGACTTGGATTTTGCAGACTTGTCCTTTCTGTTGGGGACAGTATTTCAGGGTGCAGGACTTGGTGTTCCTGGTGCCTGTGTGCGCATAGGGAGAGGAAATCCAAGCCAGCAACGGGGCTCTGCTTTGCAATGAGATGCACCTGTCCAACTGGACTGAGCTGGGATCACCCCTGTGTTTTGGTTGGGTTTTTTTTGTTTGTTTGTTTTTTTTTGGTTTGGTTTGGTTTGGTTTTTTTTAATAAGATTGATAATTCTAAAATTGAATGAGTTCAAATCAAATTATGTATTTAATCCATACAGCAGGGGAAAAGCAAACTTAAAAAGTTAAGGCTTCAGCCTCATGTATATAGAGTTCTTCCATGGGAATTATTCAGAGAGGTTTGATTGAATCTATAAACCTTGAGCAAAATCCCTTTTCCTGGGAGGCAGAGCATGCTCTGTGGGTAGCAACCCAGCGGTGGTCCCACGGTGGGACTGGGCGATCCCACAGGGAAGCTTTACTCATGGGTGCTGCAGAGCGATGGGACTGGCACCTGGGTGAGCAGTGGTGCTGTAGGGGCACCCCAAGGGATTTGGGGCACCTTGCTGACTTGGCTGAAATGGCAGCTGGAGGAAGTCTTGGAGGGACAGCACTCAGGAGGCACAGGTCCGATGCTTGCCAGCCGGTGACTGCAGCACGGGGTGGATGCTCACCCTACGCAAAAGCCAGCATGCAATCCCTCCTGCATCTCCACTAGCAGAGGGCTTCAGGGTGCAGGGCAGGACCAGGATGGTGCTGCCTTCATTGTATATCCCTCCTGGAGAGACGTGTCCGAGCCAAGGTTTAAAGAAGACCGAGAAGGAAGGGAGTTCTGTAACGTTAAGGCAGCAAGTGTTCGCCAAGTAGATTGTAGCATATATTTTTCTGAGCTAAAACTTCATATATCTGGAGTTATTTAACCAGTGCTGTTTGTGGTTACTTGAATGAGAGGAACGTGTAAAGGGTATTAGAAAGCTTACGCTTCCTTTAGCTCCTGACTGTATCAGTGTTCACGTGCACTGCATATGTCTATAAACACTCAACGATGTTTTGGCTAGGTCTTAATAAGGGTGGTAATTACTGCTGGCTAAATATTAGTCTAATGAAGCTCTTTAGATGTAAGACTTCATCTCACTTATGCCAGCATCCTTCAGCATTTAGTGATCACACACATTTCACTTACATTCTCAGTAGCATCGTGTTGTTCTCATGCTGGTAGTCTAGGTAATGGTATATATCTTTCCACATACAATGGGAGAGGTGAATTTGCACACACTGAGGCTGGTGCCACATTTTTGTAGCAATCTGGGGCCTGTTTGGCATGTTTCACCTGTTGCGAAAGGCTGGATAGTTGCCTCTGTGTTTTCTTAACTCATATAATATGATTGTTATCTAAAGGGATCTGACTTGATTTTCCATGCATCTCAAATCCTAGCAACCTCAAAGTTTGGCTAGTTCTTGTTTCAGCTCAAGCACTAGCTCATATTTCTGCTGTTTGCCAAGTCTGCCTACAACATGAAAATACAAGAAGCTTTAAAACATATGGAATGGAGCAGAGTATTTTCACCTTGGATTTATGTATTGAATATTACACCTTGGCAGAGAAATGAACTGGAGATCCTCCCCAGCACTGTTAGTGTTTGCATCAGTCTATAGTAACTACCCTTGTCCTCAGCTGAGGAAGAAAATTGTTTTCTGCTTCAGCAATGCACTCCTGCCTGTGGCCATGTGAGCATCCCCCCCTCCCCATTATGGTGTGCTGCTGCCCAGTGTTTCCGAGGACCTTTGCAGGAAGAGGTGGTTGGCCATGAATCCAATGCAGCTCTGAGGAGCAATGCACAGGTCTGGACTTCCAGAGGAGCTGAGGAGGCTTCAGTCCCTGCCACTGCCTGTCCCTCCTAGCTGGAGTGTTGGCCAAGAGGCTGCCAGGTCTTACTCCCATGAACGCATCAGTTCCTGGACATTCTATGGGAGACTTGAGAACTTCTAGGAAAAAAAAAAAACAACACCCCCCCCAAAAAAAACCCCCAAAAACCCAAATGAGACTAAGAATAACTGTAAAAGGAAATTAGAGAAGGTAGTAACAGCATTATGAGAGTGTCAAGAAAAAAAGGCCTGAGATGTTTTCAAATTTCCTACTCAGCAATGTGATCATAAAAAATGTCTGGATCACATTTGATCACATTATGGCAAATCCAGATCCCAGCTGTCTGGATGGCTCTTGTCATGTTTTTAAATATTTTCCAAGGGGTGTCTTTAAATCCCATTCTGGTTTTAGACTATTAGATAGATGTTCACTTATGTGTGTGGAAAGCTTTTTTTCTTCTTTTTTTTTTCTTTTTTTTTTTTTTTTTTGTTGCTGAACTATTTGGCTTCTCTGTTAGGGCCAATATAAGGGTTAATTAGGTAATTTTTATTTGGGTTGCAAATCCCCAGTGCCTAATCCTAATTATTCAGAATTAACACCTACTATAAAAAGTCTATTTCATAACTTTTTTTTTTTCCTGGCTAGATTGCAAACACAGTTTTGCAAGAAAAATATGTTTCTAATAATATACTATCATTTTCATATTTTAGTATAATAATTAAGTTAGTCCTAATTCACTCCTAAAATCTAATTTTCATAAATGAAGCATCATCTAAATATTTAATTGCAGAGAGCAGATATTTCAGAGCAGGTGTTTTAGGAGCTGGTAGGTGTCCCTGACATTTTGGCAGCTGTGCCGCTTTACAACGGCAAGGCTGGGAGGTTTTGGAGGTAAAGCAGGAGATGGTAGTGGGGTTTGCAGGAGCGGGTGTAGCTTGTGAATAGGTCATGGCACAGCGCAGTGCGTGACTCTGCAGTGCTTTCTCAGCCTGGGCTACCCTTCGCATGCCGGTTAGAGAAGGCTGAGGTCCCTTTTTGCATGATGAGATCAGTGCCTGAAAAATTAGCTCAGAATCAGGCTCTTCTGAAACATAATCTAGTCACTTGCACGTGGTGTGTAGTTTCTACAACAGCTTTTAGTTAACACAATGTTGTTTTATTTCTTTTTAGGCTTCTGGTTTGGGGGTGCACTATGTATTCACTTCAAATGACCTTCCTGAAGACCTGAGTTTCAAAGCTCTTGAAAACACCAGAATCAGAGGCAGGTTCTCCAGCAATGATGCTCAGCCTTTAGCATCCCACCCCAGCAGCAAGGGCTGCTGCAGAGTTTGGGTACAAGCACCCCTGCTCCACTGGGTCCCACCGATCCAGTGCCTCTGTTACCTTCTGCCTAGCCGCGGCTTAGAGCAGGGTGATCTACGGGAAAACAGATAGGAGAAAACATACAAAATAATGCTTAAGACAGATTGCCAATATTTTTTGGAAAGGCTGCTTCACAGCTCAGGAAAAAGGTTGCTGATGGCAGGAGATGTTCTGGGCTGGCTGGTGAGGATGGTTTCTCTCGGTAGCGCATTGCACAGGAAACAGCTACTTGCCAAATAAAGTTCAGGGCCAAATCCTTCATCAGAATCCCCTGCAGATTTAAAGCAGGGGTAGGGGACCCAAGGCTTTGCCTCTAAAGAACCCCACTGTGCACTAAAAAATGAGAGACATGCAAGCCGATGTGCCTCCCCGGTTATAGCTCCCATTGGGTGATGGATGTACCTCCAAACTGCCCTGGAGGCAAAGCAGCAGCGACTGTCTCTGGTGCTCCGTTGCGTTGAGACGTTTGGCAGCTTCTGATGTTGAACTATGAACCTGATTTGGGGGAATTTTTCTGATTTTGGAAGCAGTGAGACGTTAATAAAAATTATTTGAGGCTGGATATATTCCGAAAATGCTGTAAGAAAAAACTGGAGGTTTGGCTACCTTTTTATTCTGTGGCACAAACCGCGCCCCCCGCCCCCCCCCCCCCCCCCCCCCCCCCTTATAATTGTAATGGGAAGGTTTTTGTAAAAAGTTGTTTATCGGTGAGCCATGAAACACTGCTTTTGTTAAATCCACTTTAAAAAAAAAAAAAAAAAAAAATTTGCATTTAATGATGAATACAGCTCAGATTTTCTCTGTACTGAGTTTGGAGTCGGGGAAGCTAGTGGATTTCTTTTGCCCACAACTTGCATTAATAAATATTTTTTTTTTTTAAAAAAAAATATCATTTTCCTTGACTGTGAAATGAATGTAAATGAACATATTAAATAAGCAGATTTGCCAGGAAGGATCTGGATTAATTTCCAATATCTACAATAGATTTCCCCTTCTGTCCATCCTTTGATGCCCCGTCCTGTTCCTCTGGCAATGCCCAGGTGTGGGCTGGGTCTGCACTGGCAGCACAGGGCACCTCTTGGCACTGGAAATTCAGAGGGGACCTGCCCCTTCCCCCTCTATTGCCAATGGCAAACTCCTCCAGCTTTAAAAAAATGTATCACAGGAAAGCCATGATACCCCCTCATGGTGTCTCAGCAGGAGCCATTTGGCTGTCCAGCCCTTCATTCTGGGGGAGAATCCCAGGGCTTCTTTTTTTTTGTTGTTGTTGTTTTAAATATTTTTTTTTTAATTGGATAAGCTCCAGCATCTGCATAGTTTGCAGCAGACTCCTGAAATCTGGCAGGGAGAAAGCCTTCAGGCCAGAGAAGTGCCTTTTCTGAATCCCACAAAATGTTTTTCAGGTTTAACTGAGCTATAAACTGTTTTTTTAAAAGCCCCGTTTCCCTCCCCTAGCTCCTAGGTCACAGGTGGTTTTTGGTTAAATGCCAAAGAGTTTAACCCTGACCCTGGGGCAGGATGTCCTAGGTAAGTCATGGGGCCAGCATCACCCTAAAGCCTGCATCTTGCCCCAGCATCCCCTAACACCCCCAGGTGCCTCTGTGGGGGGGAAGATTCCCATTTCTTGTCAGGAAAAAAGGGTGAGCAAAAGTGAGAGACAGAAAAACAAAGGCTAGGACCTAGGCCATTTTTTTTAGATAGCTGTGCATAAGATGATTTGTTTTATACATTTCCTTAGAAACTAAACAAAACAGGAAATGACATAAAAAATATGTTAAAAGGAAGTTATTTAGTTTGTATAGGCAAGATCTGTATGTTAAGGAATGCCAGATTTACGGTTACATATGTCTGCAACCTTATTTCTGCTCCCATGAGCACATGCATTACGATACAATCTTTAACTACATAATCATGTAATATTTTCCCATTGCCTCTCTTTTAATATTAGAAGTTGGATACATAAGCGGGAAGAATCAGGATTGCATGGGCAATTGTAAAAATGGCATTTCTTAACTTTCAAGTACTTGGCTTTGCAACTTAAATAACTTTCTTCAAATGTAATTTTTTCATATGTAGTTATATATATCCAGTGCTGAATGCTAGAAAGCAGTGGGGATTACTGGCAAGCTTTAGGAAACTCCTTAATTTCCTTCTAGCAATGAACAGGAGACATCGTGTTCTTTTCTGTAGATTTCCCAATGAATTTGTCCATTTTTTAAATAGATACAGCTCTGAACAAACAACTGAAAAAACTGGGTCAGGAAATATTGTAAATAATTATTCTTGCATATTTTTTATCGTTAAATACACAGACACGGTAGTACATTGTTGGAGCAGTGAGTAAGTTTAATGCTGAAGAAATCGGGCTTTAATGAACATATGCTGACATGGCCTCACAATCTTGCTTCATCTCCCCTATTAACTTCCTATGCACCCAGGAAACCTTTGGCTCACTGCCTAAATAATAGAAAAATAATTAGACTAGTAATTGAAGAATGCCAAGTCAAACTTCTAAGGAACTTATCTTTAACAACCACTCTGCAGTGTGTTTCCTATGCTGCCTGGCATGGTTCTTGAAGAATCATTTTGCATGTTTTCAAGAAAAATTAGTGGGTCAGGTAGCCACCCAAAATAAACTTGGTTGCTATGTATTGTAAAAAAAGAAATAAATATATGTCTTTCAACAGTCTCTGGAGAAAGTGTGAGCAAGTGTAATTTATCCTGCCATACACTCACCCTAAGCCTGTTGGCCAGCCCTACTGTCTCTTTTCAGTGGGGCTGGATATATAATTTAGGATGTTCAGACTTCTGTCAAGTACCTGCATCTTACATATTTTATATATATTTTATAATCTACAGGATTATAAATCTGGAGTAACAGATCTAACCTGGAATTTACTTTGTTTCAACAATTAAATTCTGGATGTTTAAGACTTACAATGTGCTACCTATTTTAATTAACATAGGTGTTACATATAGAGCTAGAGAAATCTGTTGCAACTAATAACTGAGATTTTCTATTCAAAACCGTCGCTTAGCAGTGGCAGTTGCTTTTCAGCTTTGATGTATCAACCCAATTTTTGCTGGAGAATAATGCAATTTGTAATTTGTCTCATCACTATACTTCTTCATCAGTGGGAATTATCAGTTTACTGGTCAATATGTGATGAATGTCCCATCCCTGGCAGTGCTCAAGGCCAGGCTGGATGGGGCTGGGAACAGCCTGGGCGGGGGGAAGGGGGCCCTGCACAGGGCACGGGGGTGGGACTGGGTGGTCTTTAAGGTCCCTTCCAACCCAAACCAGTCTGTGACTCTATGACGGTAGAGAGCTGCTCTTTGCACCACCAGTTCCCAGCCTGGAAGCTCGTACAGCTCTCTGCACTAGCGAGGCTGATGGAGGCACCTGTCAGTGTAGCACCGAGCAGGGTACCCCCAGGTGAGGTTTTAGGGGAGGAGTTACCCCATTCCTTCCTGCTTTCCTTATATCCAAGGTCAGCTATTCCGGACCATTTGTGTCATGTACGTGCTCACACTCTGCAGGTGACCATCAGGATTAATCGAGGGTTATTCCCACACTGTTCAATGTTGCGTGATGCCAGATCAGGTTTACGCTCTTTTGTTTTATTTTCATAAATGTTTGCCTGCAACTCGGAATTCCAGAAGCTCATCTTATGGGCTGAACACCAGTGATAGCCACTGATTCCTTATTTTGACAAGTCAATCATGGGACAAAAGCATGAAGGCAAGAATGATTTTGAGGCCAGATTTTTGCAGCATGTCCTCAGCGTTGCTCAGGTGTTAAAGGAGCCTTCATATTTAAGGAGACATAGCTAGCATTGCCTGCTTGCAAAGAAGGGAGATCTGCGTAAGGTTTTCTCATAATGTCACTTCATCTTTCAATAATATTAAGATGTGGAACCATATTCCAAGTGTTTAGTGTCATGGGAAATGAAGCGGAATATATTTTGTTGGTAATTTCTTACAGCAGCCGAGTAAGGGGGGGTGATAGCATTCCAGGCAATTACTAGTTTCAGGTGGTACTTCTATATTTAAATTTCTTCTCAGTTACCTCAGCATAATTAATAAATGATACTGCTTCATATTTCCAAGGAAATCCAGACAGCTGTGCCACATATCACTCCTTTCTTTAATACGCTGTAAAAGTTCCTCCTCCACACTATCTATTCTGTTGTTGGAATTAAGGATCTGCACCAGGAAATGCCACGCTTCAAACCTGAGTTTACTGCGAGCTTGACAGACTCCCACAGCTTCCTTCTTCGGAGCTCATTTCCATCGAACATACCTCATGAAACTAGCAGCTTGTTCTCATGAAGACCAGCTTGATATGTAATAAGGATGCTGATTTTAAATACATTATCAAGGTTCGTATTTGATGCGATAATAGAGAATTTTTTTTTTTTTTTTTTCAGTTAGGTAGGAATCAGTGCGTAAAGCGTTAGTGTGGTCCAAGACAAACATGGTGAGTCCAGTGGTAGATGCATTTCTGTCCTGGTTTTGGTGCTCCATGAATGCACTTGGAACATTAGGGGCACGGAAAGACTCTGGTAAAACTCTGACATCAATTAAAAATATGGCTGCTTGTCAACTCAGAAAGCAGGTCCAGCCTGGCAGATTCCTATTTAATACAGTGGCTGATGATCAGTTTGTGTAGAATAAAAACGTGCACCTCTACATGTCCTTATCTGCATAGCTGTAGTGTTTCTGAATGCTTATAATCAGGCTTGCTCCTTTCTACTGTACGCTTTACAGAAATTTTCATACGATTTGCACAAAGGAAATTGGGAGCTAATTCCCATGATGTCCCAGAAATGCATGGGGCCTGTGAGGGGTGTTTGTGCAGGAGCCTGAGATATCAAAGTGGCCCCAGGAACCCAGGCCGGCTTTTGGCTGCTTGATCTACCCACCCAGCCAGGAGCTTCCCCCTTGCTCCGGCCACCGGGAAGCAGCAGGTTCTGGGTGAGGCCATGCCGCTTCCTTCCCTCCTTCCCCACAGTCTCCAGCGGAACTGTCCTAGCATCGCTGCAACCTCTTCGGTCATCTCCTGCCAAAGAGTGTTGGTGCTATGCAGCCCCGGTTTCACTGTGAGAAGGGTATTTGCTAGAGGCAAGAACATTTTGTATCAAAGTTGAGCATGATATCATCTTTGTTTGGACATGAGAAGAGCTCAGAGGCCAGCATGCTTTCCTTGGGGGTATGGAGGAATGCGGGATGCTTCCAGTGCACCCCATGTCTTGGTACCACCTGCCTGTGCGAGCAGAAGGAAAGGTGACTAACATCACGCTTAAAAAGAAATTCCCCTTCTATTATTAATGAGAAAGTCCCAATGGAGAAAAATATTGTCTTGATCTCTCTTTTAGACATATCTAAGGCTCTGGTAATTGTGGTATCCGAATTTCAGATTGTCTGTTTTTGTCTTTCTGAGAACGGCCAATTTTTCTGTTGTTTTTCTGTCCACTCATTGCCATCCTCTCATTTCTCCTGCTGCCCTGCAACCCCTATCACACTCCATGCTCTGCTGCATCCTTGCCTTGTATTTCTTAAGACCTCACATACTTTTTTACATAAAATGCATTATTTCCTTATCCTTAGTTATTCTTGGGTGGTTTTTTCAGCCCTTCTTACTTTTCTGCTTCAGGCTTCCTAGACTTTCTTCTCTTGATCTGGTCCTTTACCCTCACTACTGACATTTGGATCACTTTTTGCTGGTCTCCAACACATCTGTCTTCTTCAGTGTATTTTCCCTTTTCACAATTTCACCAAATTCTTCCTCTTTTTCACTGATCTTTCTTCCTAACAACCCTCTTTACTCTTGCTTTTCCACCCTGTTTCTACCATGCTCACAGGACACCATCTCAGAGTCCCCAGACATGGTATGGGACCACCAGAACCACTAGCCAAAGGTGCCACAAAGTTTTCTCAGGACATCT
>NC_137589.1:2405000-2510000 GCF_963210335.1 Falco punctatus
ACAAGGCACCAAACTCATTTCCCTGCAAGCTGCAACATTGGCTTATACCACGTGTCTCTTGAAATATTGCAATCAGTGCAACAACACTCAGGCAAACCCAACCAGAGTTGCTGGTGCAACCTCAGAATTTCACATTTTTACACGCTTTTATGTGATTTATAGCTTGATGAAGTCTTATCTCCCCAGCCTACTGCCATAGGCTAATAGTCTGTAACAAAGCTCAGTCTCAAAAATGTCAAACATAATGAAAAAGGGAAAATCACAGCAGAGGAAGTTGGTGGTAGCCTTTCCCAAGGGTCTCTGTTTCGGAGGGTGTGCGGGGCTCTTTTGGTTCATGAGCAAAACCAAGGCGAGCAGGATGCTATTGCACTGCGCCCCTGCAGACACTGCTCCCCGTGCTAGCACAAAGCCTCTCCTGCCACAGAGGTGCCCATCAAGCATGCAAGGAGAGACACTGCCCTCTGCCAACCCAAGGAAAACATTGCTTGCTTTCCTCTAGTTTAAGACCAGCAAAAGACCAGCTGTGAGAGCCAAAGTGGATTTCTCAAGCACCGGGCGGTCCCATGCAAGGTTTACTCCAAGTCTTGCACCCTGACACTGCAGCCGGGGTGGCCAACAGCAGGTTCCTGCTACACCGTGGGTGCCAGAGCACTGTCAGGCGAGCAGCACTCGGTGCTTCAACCACAGTGCTGCTGTCCTCTGCTCTTGCATGGTGCAATGCAGTGGTGGTGAGCACAATCTCATGGAGCACTGCTGCGGAAGTGCAAAGTTCTCCAGGAAACACTGGCTCGAGCTATTCCTCCTGCCAGAGGAGTTATTTTGAAGAATACACTGGTTATAGAGCAGCACTGGTCCATTCAGAAGCACAGAAGCACAGCATGGTTTGGCTTGGTAGGGACCTTAAAGACCACCCAGTCCCACCCCTCCTGCCCTGTGCAGGGCCCCCTCCCCCCAGCCCAGGCTGCCCCCAGCCCCATCCAGACTGGCCTTGAGCACTGCCAGGAATGGGGCACCCACAGCTGCTCTGGGCAGCCTGGGCCAGCGCCTCGCCGCCCTCACAGGGAACAATTTCTGCCTCATATCTAATATAAATCTCCCCCTTTTTAGCTAAAAAACACTATCCCTTGTCCTATTGCTACAGGCCCTACTAAAAAACCAGACCTACGATTATTTCTATTTCACGGAAACACTGCAACATTTCACTGTTAAATTGTGCTTGCAATAACTGTTAAGCCCAACATTTATGTCTTATTCAAAAGATCAGCCAAATTGTTTCCGATTTCTGTTTAGTGGCTGTGCGCTGCTTCACGTCTTCCTTGCCCATCAGGGACAAGCTGTAATCCAGGACTTCAAGGAGAGGGTTGGGTGATAGGGAGTTTTGGCTCCCAGCTCTCCCAGCTTGACCTTCAGTTCCCTACACCTCCTTGCACAAGTCCTGTTTTCACTTTTCTTCTCATATAAGTGAAGATTGTGGCACAAAAGTTTCTGTACAGCTCACAGTCAATTAATGAGCACATTTGTTGGATAAAGGCAATATTAAATATAAAGTATCATTAGTTTTATTAACTAAGCAGCTTCATTAAATCACCAAATGTTCCACCTTTGACATCTCCAACCAAGAAAGTCCCAGGTGTGAGCATACAGGGAGCATCAAGAGACCCTGGTGACCTTGATGACCTAAGTGTGCTGTTATTTGAAAGCCTGTGGACCCCTGCACCCACTACAGACCAGTCGTGTCCAGGTGCTGCTTGAAGACAGAGGCAACCCACCTACATTTTTGTTTCTCACATTTCCTATCCATAAAATGGGTATAAGCAGTGGCAGGAGAAGCTTGTCTTTCTTTTGTGAACTTTAATTTATTAATGCCTGAATAATGCTTTCAGGTCCAATGGAAAATGTTGTGTAATTATAATAAATAGATATTGACTTCAAAGAGTCTCTGTAGATCTGTGCTTTTTGATCCCATTCTAAAACTGTAATTATCGCTATCCCATAGGCTTAAATATAAAATTATATGAGTGCAGATATTCATCTGTATTCTGCTGCTGTGTGGTTTTACATTTTCAAGAGCACGTGGTAGGATGCAAGCCCTCAAACAATAACAAGTGTAGATGGCTGTGTTTTTACTGAGAAATTTGGATTTTCTGGGGTGAACTGGGGTTTTTAGCTGCACTGGCCTCATTGTGGGACTGCACAGAGGTGCTTGGGCCAGGAGGCTGGGCTCAGCTGGGGCAGTGGGCACTCACCTTCAGACACTTGTCGGGCACATCCCTGATGCCCCAGCTTGTAATTATTGCATGGTCAATGCCCTCGCCTGGGACAATGTGACTCTGGTGGAGGATGATCCCAGTTACAGATACTGGCCTGGGCACCTCAGCTCAGTGGCAGGCATCACAAAAATACCTGCAAGTCAGGGACTGTATTTTCAACATTAATTTATTCTTTTAAAATTTTGTCTTTTTATATTCTTATCAAGCGAAAGAGGCCAAACAGATTTTTCCCTCTACTCATTTTAATAAAATTGGCTTCCAGGCTGCAATGTTGTATGCCAAAACTCAACCTGGAAATGCTGGCAGCCTCATCGCTAGAGCAACACCAGCAGTGGTGTTGCAATTATCAGTTGATCTTCTGTTTAAATACAACCCAGCATGTGAGCTGAATACAGACAGGTCAGAAAAAAAACTGTGAAAAAGAAAAAAAAAATTCCTTGACAATTCTAAAATGGGCTCAAGTCATAACATACAAGTTGTTTGCTCAGCTAAAATGTGCTAAACCAAAACAAATTAAATGTAACAGAGAATACGATAGCAGAAGAGTGAAAGTAATTTCAACAGAAGTGGAAAAAAAAAAAAAAAAGGTGTTTCCTTCTGGTCATCTGTATGGCTTTGGTTACCCAGATAGATGGGAAATTGTGTAAAAACACGGGACAAATTGCCATCAGTGCCATCAGAAATTGCAATCAGATGCTGATATACTAGAGGGCCACTTTGAGGGGGTCTTTTTCTTGCCACTTGCTCCAGCTCTGGAAATCCAGAAGTGCTGTGCAGCAGAGTTAGATGGGGCCGTACGCGTTGAAGAAATCTTACCTGTCCTGCTGGCTTCCTCACCTGCAGCTTGAGCAGCATCTCCCAGTGAGCCAAGGAACTGGGCAGCATCTCTCCTTCATGGGAATACCCCTGAAACCCACTCCAAAGCATTTTGGGACTAAATCAGGTTAACAGCTGGTGGGGACCTGCAAAATGGTGCAAGGTTCTTGGCTGCTCTGGGTACAAATAAGTCTAAACTGTCTTACATTTAGCTATATCTGTATTTTATAGTTATACAGCAATGTCTCCTGGATTTTCCTGCTTCCCTGAACAATGGAAAATGCATAATAAATGGAGATGCTCGCAACACTGAAATGTGAAACATCCCCTTAATGGACAGGTGGCCAAGTACTAATATTTTTCTGCTGAAGGCAGCCTGGGCAGCCCTGAACGGCAGCGCACTGGGAGCAGTAGATAAGGGAGCCTGAATGGGAGCCATTTGAGATATCAGACAAACACGATTTCACAAGTTGAAGGACTGGAGAGAGGGGAAGCTGTTTTTACAATACTTAATACACTTGCTTTCATGCCACTTTCAAACCGGATTTTGTCTAAAAAAGCCTGTTTAGATAGCTCCCCAAACTGCGATAATAACTCTTAGCTCTATATTCCAGCATTAGCATCTGTTCTTTCTTAGGTTTCCCCCCTTAAATTTCTTTTTTCAACTTGAAAACAAACCCAAACAGTGCTAAACTATAACAAAATACCCAGCAGAGGATATGAGTGGTTACAGGTTTCCAGCTCCACTGGAAACATGCTGGTCTCCAAACTATGCGAAGAGAATCCAACACTTCAAGCACAGCTTCATGCCAAGACATGTGTCCAAAAAAACCCAGATGCCTTCAGCGTTTTATTACATGCAGCGCTGAGCAGTTCAATGGCTCTGACTGCAGTAGCCAGGAATATTGGGAAATCGCAGACGCAAACACATACACACGCGGAGAAATATGCAGTCCTGTGACTTTAGGACTGGTGAACATCGGGCTTGTTGCTCGGGATCAGAACTGCTTCCAAACTGGGGTAAAGTGGGATAAAAAAATATCATTTCTTCACAGGCAAATTCAGATCTGGTGCAACTTGATACAGCGGATACTTTTGGAACTAACTTAGATATGTTTAATAATGCCTACAGGGTTTATACTGTCAGATTCAGTGTCAGAAGAAGGTGTAAAATAAAGTTTGAGATGACCTATAAGTAACAGATAATTGTGCACTGAGGTCCTGTAAACAGACTTGCATGTGAACTTTTACTGCTGCCACTACTTTTTTTTTTTTTTTTTTTTTTTTTTCCTTGAGGTACTTTGTTTGATATTTGGTTCAGACATACAATCACAGGGATGTGACTTTTCAGCCATAACCATTCACAGAATATCTCAAATGCGTGGAAGCTTACATTGACTTGTTATCAGGGATACCGAAATCTCTTGCACTATTTTAAAAAAGTATTTGTAAAAAGTTAAAAGATCTAGTTCAAAGGCTCCAGAGTTTTTTTCCTCTTCTCCAAATCTCAAACTAAAATCCACCAGCTGATATCCTGTTGAGAATTGATTCTTGGCTCGAGCTGAGAGTCAACCAGGCTGCTGAGCTACCTCCTAACTGGGTAAATGGGTCTTGGCCAGCTGACCAAATATCCCTCAAAGTCAGAGATTACAAAGCAGCTGTCCCATATTAATTTTCAAAAACTATAGCCATCCCCAACAGCACCCAGTAGCATCCAGGTTTATAAGCTGTTTCTATCAATCAGCCCTTCTGCACAACTGTCTTCCCATCTGGGGTTTTGTAGGGAAAGAAAGAGAGAAGGTAGCTCAGCTGGCGTGGTGGCACTCCAGCAGCACAGCCAAAATCTCCCATTTGGGGCATTTTGAATCCTGCTATGGTTACAGACCAGGTGGATGGTTTTTTGTGTCTCTTGGCCCCATGGCCACATCATGAACACAACTGAACAATTTTTATTTTTTTTTTCAGTACTACACATGCAAGTATGAATTTTAGACTTTTTTTCCCCCCAAGAATTATTCCACCTGTTTAAAACATGTACATAGAAAAGTATCAAGGGACTCATCCCCTAAGCCACATTACATTTCTCAGAGATACCAATAAGAGGAATAAACCTTTGCTAGATGGATGTTCAGTTTATGGGAGAACTTAATAGATTACCAGTATTTAAGTGTAGATACTCTACTGGGTACATCCTTGTGTCCGAAAGCACGATGTGAAGGAACAAAGTGCAGGCTATTATAAGAAAAAAACAGGACGTTTGACCTGCTTTGGGGTGTTCCGCCCCCAGGTCCAGAACCATCTCTGGATAAGACTGGCAGGGTAGGAATTAGATTCGTAGGGACAGCACTGTCATGTCCAGGGAAGGAGAAGGTGATGAGGTCCTGGTAAGGCAGGAGCAGACGTGCTGGGGTCTCATGAAGGTCTGGAGCCTTAGCAGCCACCCTTGTCTGACGGCTGTGGGGGTTGGAAGTTCACAGCAATTTCCCTTGGCAATTTTCCTCTTTTTATTTTTCCTTTTACTGGTCCTTTTTCCTTTGTTGCAATCATGGTGCTATGTTTGCACTTCATTCAGGAGGATGGGTAAAAGGAGTCTCCATTTAACTGCTGCTTTGCTGGCACTGGATGCTTGGATTGACAAGAGCTGAGCCTTGGAGACCACACAAACGCATTTGCAATGCCCAGCCTCTTATCACCAGTGATGTAAGGTTAATGACCTGCAGAGATCTGCACAAACACTGCAGGAAGATTTGCCAAAAATGTTGGCACATTTTTGTTGGCCCCACAACCGCAGATTAAGATCATAGCTAGGGGCCAATTTATGGATACGAGTCACGGTCCATGTTGGGAACAACAGGATGAAAGAACAAGGGAGGCGAGGTGGGACTCCTGCAAGAACTACTGGGGGACTTTTGGCTTGAGTGGCCACAAAACCCTGTGGGGTCCCTGGGAAGGGACCTGGGGCTGCAGCTCTGTCCCTGCTGAAAAAACAACATAAGATACCTGCATGGTGCCAGCTTAGTCCCTCTGGTGTGGCCTCTGACTTCTTGGCCAGTTTTGCAGGAAGAATATTTTTCACTTTGCTTCCAGACATAGAAGAGCAAAGGAAAAGGTGAAATCAAATTGGGAGAATTATGATAGTCGTAAAGCGCAGCAGGACTTGCCACGTTGGGTGGTCACCCAGCATTATCTGAGACATCAAACTCTGCAGGGAGAAGAACAAGGCTGTCATGCCCTGCAAGTGGGAACAGCAAGATTGATCTCTAATCACTTCCCAGATGAAATGTTAAACCATATTTTAGGTAGTATTTAGCAGGCAACACACACATAAAAAGGTAAAATTTAGGTAAGCGGACAACTGAAAAATGCAGCTAATTAAAACAGCCAGAATACACGTGCTTTCCTTTTAAACCATACTTTCTAGAATTTGGTGTTTTTTGCCAGATGGACCCCCTGTTATATGATATTTCGGTCCTTTGAGTGAATAAAGGGCTCTCGTCTTACACATGCAAAAATGTCCTTACGAGTTTCAGTAGTATTTATTAAAGACTGTGGAAACGGTATGCTTTCATGAATTACATCCTGAGAGTCAACTTATGTCCATGCCTTTTCCAAACACACAGTAGAATCTTTCCAACTAATAGCGACTACTAATATGACTGAAGAAATTGTTCGATATTTCACCTGAGACACATTAACTGAGTTCTCAAGTGCTGCTCGGCAGTGTCAGCTGGAGGTTGGAGCCTGAAGGCAGGCATTGGGACACGCTGGAAGGGAGCTCTGTGCTATTACCTCTGTGTGTGTGTGCAGATCACTTTTCTTCATATTGTAGAAATATATATATATATATATATGTGTGTGTGTGTATGTGTGTGCATATATATTTATATAGTCCTGTGATCTTTCCAGGTTTAAATAACAGCTTTTTTTCCCCCTGAGTAATACTGGACAATGCACTCTCCACATTTTCCGCACTTTCCTGCATTCGTTTCAATAATCACTTTAGCCTCACTTACTCCCTTAACCTATTTCCTCTGGTGAACTTGGCCAAGACAAATTTGAGACACTTTCAGGAGGTTCTGGTATTTAGAGAATTGGTGTTGACCACTTGGTGAAAATCAGTTTCCTTTGCAATGTTATTTATTAACACAATACTCGAGGCATTGCAAGAGCTATCCCAGTATGAAAATATAAGATGTTCCCTTCAAGTTTGATTCAGCAACAGAAATCACTGAAAATCATAATATCAACTGTATTAGATAGGGACTGTGAAAAAAAAAGTGCTACTAAAAATGTGTTTGGATAACAGGAGCCTGTATGTTTATACGTGTATTGCATGTGTGCATGTATATATATATAAATATCTTATGTTTGGTATGGGATCACTGTTGTTTGATTCGAAATTAAGTTATATTATAGGTTAATATCCATTTAGTTTCATGCTGAACCCACCTTGATGCTGCTGAAGAGTGTGCAAAGGCATTCAATAATTTCACTGGGCTTTGTAAGGAACTTGAACCTGTGTGATTCATCTGTATTATCTATTGCATTCAGAAAATGACATTTGCCTGTTTATGAAGAATCTTCATATAACTTTAAAATTTATGTGTTAATCACCCACCTGATTATTTCTAGCCTGCATATTGGTGGAAAGCTAAATGGCTCACTTTGAGAAATTTTTTGTTCTTTGTTTTACTGTATGAGACAAATAAATGCATCATTAGCTAATATTTGACCAGCGCTTCTTTTAGAACTGTTTTGGGTTTGTTGGGTTTTTTTTTAAGTAAATGTTACAATTTTATTTCTTCAGGCTCCTCTAAAAGCCACTTCATGTGTACTCATGTAAAGAATGCTTCTGCATGTAGCTGGCACAGTTCCGTATTGATTAAAGAGGGAATTTAGAGTAAAAGAGAAACATGCCAGAGAATCATCTGTAAATAAAAGCACATTTATTACTGTGCTTAAACTGAGAAAGTGTTCATGCATCTTGGAAAACGATCTCTGTGCTCTTTTTATTGCACACCTCTGTTAACACCACAAACTTCTTTCTTTGTATTATAATCAGAATTCTAATGTCTTTGCATCTTGTCATCTGGCCTCTGGAGTTGAGAATGATATAAACGGTATATCGCTGGTAAATGTCACAGATGCTGACGAGATGTCAGCAGACCACAGCTGAGAGCTCTGGAATTCAAATCAAGGGAGACTGATCCTTATCTCAAATGATGTGCTGTGAGATTCCTCACCCCTTCCCAAACTTGCTCCCGCTCCAGCCTGTGAGGCTGAGGCTACCGTAGGCTGTTCCCCTGCTGTAAGGACTGTAAATTCCTGGAAACTCAGTCCAGTCAGGATGAGAGTCTCTTATTTTAAGTAAAAAGAAAACCAGGAGGGCACTTTCTTGTGAGCTTCGATTTTTACAAGTCAGTACTTGCAAGTGTTTTTCCATCTACTGCACATTTAACCTAAGTCCAAATGCACGATGTGCTGTCCTGGTTTAAAAGTAGGTAGGAAGCTAGATTACAGAAACAGTAAGTGCTATTTTAGGATTAAACCTCTTGAATACCTCAGTTTACTACACAGGTTACAGTAAGATGCTCAGCTAATGAATCATCACTGAGCAATTGCATTTGCATAGCAGAGGGAAGATGCAGCATCGCATAGTAAAGGCAGACTCTAATTTATGAACAGGAGACCAGATTCATTTTTTTACAACATTTTTTTTCCATTTATGTTTTTACATGTCAATGTAAAAATGTTTCCATGGAGACTGTAAAGGTTTTTATTAAAAGGTCGATAATATACCTCCTACATAATAATTTAAGCAACTTGAGTGAAACCTTATGATCTTGTTTTTCGACATGTTCCAGTTGGCTTTTTTCCTCTATTGTAACCTATGCCAGAAAAATGCAGCAAAACTGTAAAACCTGAGAATATGGCATTGTAGGAGTATATATATATAGATATAAAAATATTAATGTTTGGAGGTAAAAAATACATTAGCACGATAAAAGTAAGTTGGCTTGGTGCTGCGGTTACGTAATACTTGGTGTTAACATGTAGCATGTAGTGCATATGCTACACCAGCATATTTTGTGATATATAATCCAGTGTTTATCTATATTCAAATTAGAATCTATATTTTTGCTCTATTCCCTGGAGAAAGGTTATTTAAACAATCTTAGTCGCAAAAAATAAACATAAAGGCTAAAGCTAAAATAACTCTGAAGTATTTTTCCCAGTCCCGACTACACTGCACTCTCAGCTGTCTTAATATATCTTTAATTATTATAACTGTTCTGAACACAAAAGGGCCAGATTCTCAGCTGCAGAGAGTTGGCTTAGCTCCATGGAAATTTCCAGTGGAAGTATGTTAACTTTCACCAGGATTAAGTCAGTCCCAGCTTCGCATTCTTTCCTGTCCTAGGTTTAGTCCTATGCATTTTACTTGTCCGTGCCCAGTTGTGCGAGCCTAAACAAAACCCCGACCCCTACCCCGGCTGGATTCACTCTCTTCACTGTTTCTCTGATGTCTCCAGTTAGTTGGGTCTCAAGTGAGAAGGCAGAAAAAGCGTAGACCCTGGTTTTGCATCATTGCTTCCTTTGGTTTACAGACACAATTGTAATGCAAGGCGAGATAGCCAAAGGCTGTTGGCTGCAGCCACAGGGTATGCTGAGCTCCTGTACTCAGCTGATATTACCATTCTCCAAGAGAATATTTGCCTTGAGCAGTAGCTGAGGACATCGTAAAGCAAGCAGGAGCAAGATCCGAAGCTGGCCTGAATATGTGCAGCACCCTGCTGTCAACAACATTTCCCTAAACTGCATCTAGTGCCGTTCTGAGAATAAGAAAAATCTCTTCACCTCCCTGAAAGGCAACTTTGCTAGTGTAGGAAACTCTCCAGCATTTGCATAACCTTAATCTTCTGGTGAACATTTGCAGATTCTACACTACTGCTTGCAGCAGCCAAGTAGCTAACACAAGTCCTTTAAACTATGTGCTTTTTGATTAACCAGTAGTCTCTGGAAATAATAATTGGTCATGGCCATCCAGCCTACGGGGTTGATTAACTGGGAATAAGCTGCACATTTTTTCTTTCCTTTTCCTTTTTTTTTTTTCTTGCTTTTTTTCTCTCTCTTTTTTTTTTTTTTTTATTTTTTTTTATTTTCTATTTTTTTAAACTGTGAAGCTTTTCTGTGGTAATTCCACCATTCATTAGGATGGAGAAATTGGCTCCAAACCAAGTGCTTCTGCCAAAGCCATTATTTCCATCATCACACTCTGCATCAGTCTGCAGTGCAGCCTTGTAGGAAGACAATGTTCTGTCCCCTTGTGGTTCTTAAGTTATGGGTAAGGAGCTTACATATATTAAAAGGAGGGTCCTCACTTAGTCTCTTAATCTTTATGAGCACTAATAATAGTCAACTCCATTTCCAAAATTTAGAAACACTTGCTTTCAACATAGAAGGGTTGCACATGTTAGAAGATAAGTCTCAGTTCAATGAAATTAGAAGCTACATGTTTTTTTTCAAATGCCTACACATTTTATTTTTTTTAAAAAGGGCCTCTGTAGCTTTAATGCATATGCTTTTCCTCCTATACTTACATTCTGTATCTTTAAGAGGATAATTGCTGAATTGAAATTTGAGAGTGTTATCTTAATAACCAATTACTCAAATAACTTTGAAATTGGCTTAAATTGGCTCGTCATGCTACATTTACCTGAATCTTTTTATGGGAAAGTTAGGAACAAAAAAAAAAAAAGGAAAAAAAAAAGAAAAAAGAAAAAAAAAAACCTTGGCAGCCTGATTTGTTTAGCCTTGCTGGAGGTTCCTGTTTGCAGCGGGGAGAGTGGCCCGGCGTAACCCTGGCACGGACCCCCTGCCTGGGCACCTCCGGTAAGGCAGGGCGATGTGGTGGGGGGCCAGGGCTGCTGGGCCCTGCTGACTGCTCGCCCTGCGGGTGCTGCTCCCCCAAGGGCCTGCCCAAACACTGCCTGCTGACTTCCAGCCCCTGCCTGCAGAAGAGAGGGATTCCAGGATGGCTGGATGGCTGCTGGCTGGAGAAATCTGCTACCCCTTTGCAATCCATTTGCAGCTTGCAAGCCAATGGTATGTAGAGGAGGAGTTGGAGATACTGTACAGCTCAGCTTATAATGCTTATTAAAACTAGTGAAAATCAAGATAATCTTTAAAGATTTCACATGTTTAGGAAGACGGTTGGCACGGGTGTAGCTAGCTATACGATTCTGTAGTGGGATGGCAGATGTTACTCTGCATTATGCACTCATGATCCTTCATCATTTCCTGATACAAAATAGACGGCAGACTCGATAAAACTTCAGTAAACCTGAATGCCTTCGGTTAGCACTGTTCAGACAACTGTGTTTCGCAGACATAATAGGTTTGAAAAGAACTCATTTACTCTGCAAGCAGGGTCTCCAGTTGACATTGACTTTGCAAACTGGCCCATATGTCTTGTAGCTCAAAACTCAGCATTTACCAGTTCAGATTCATCATTTCATTCTGGAACACCTGAGTGGTTTAGCCTGCACTTGGAAGCACTGAATGCAAGATCATATTGCTTAATAGCCAACATAACGGGCATTGCTGATCGTTAATGGATCGTGTTCTCCATGGCCTGGCTGCCATGAGGTGGAGCGGTGTCTGGGACGTGATGGATCTACCGACAAAGCAAAAAATCATTCTGAACCCTCTTTTTGTTTTGCTACCCTACCAAATTTCAGACAAAGAGGGTCCACACGGAGGATCTGCAAAGGAACAAAAAATTGCCAAAACAAGTCTGATTTAGGAGGAGTCAGAATTAAAAATAAAGTGCTACATGTTGTGCTCACTCATGTACAAGCAGAGACTTATTCCAGAAGCCAGAGGAGGATATTTTTTCAGATTGATGGAAGCCCACTGGACCTCCTGAATGCCTGGTACCTTTTGTCCGCTGTGCTGCCCACATATAGTGCTATGAAACAGCACAGACTCAGATTTTGGCATTCTCCTTCAGTTTTTAATTATTTCTTTTTTATGATAGAGTCTTCCAGTTTAGAATATTTTTCCTCTCCTATTACACATTATTCCATTAAATTGAGACTATTTTGTCCTATTATATTATTCTGAATATTTGACCTTTGGATAATCCTAAAGTGCAACAACATTTCCCTCCAGCGTTAGTTTCACTAAGCATCTCAAAACAGCGGTAGTTCAAAATCAGTGTGAATTTGAGTTCTCATCGTAAGAAGGCCTCATTTTTCTGAATGCTGTGACAGAGAGGAATAGGAGGCAATTCCAAATAGCCCTAATCCAGCTCTTAGTAATTTCAAATATATTTGTACTACAACTAAACAAGTAGATTAAGGATATTCCTGTTGCAGTCTTTTCAGTAGAATATCCAGTTTTTCTTTCAATGCCTGAGAATACCCAGGGATGCAACTAGATCTTTAATTGTTCTTCTTCCAAAGCATAATCTGTTCTTATCAACAGACCCAAGCTCTGTCAGGTTAGGTAAAATGCCCAAAGCAAGACTTTGATTGTCCAAACAGTCTTATTTTTCTTTGACTTTCAACCTGTGTGAATATAACAATAGAAATATGTCCCCTAGCTTTTTTATTTCCCTTAGTCTCTTTTTTTTTAAACCTTTCCCTTCAGATCTTCCATAATTATCACCAAATTAAACAAACTCTTCAAACTTATTCCAATGCCGGTTTAAAAATCAGTTTTCCATTACAGGCATAGACAGCAATAATATGAGCTCTGCCTCACATCTTTTTCTAAACTTAACCCCAACTTTAATATTAGACTCAGTCTGAGACAAATCAAGTCTTATCCCCCACAAATAGTGACGCAGCTTCAGCTGATTCTTATACTACTTCAACTTTCTAGGTGCAAGAAGACAAATTATTCAATCTACCCTTTTGTTCCAGACCCTACCCATAACTTTCATCTTAGCTTTGGTCATTTCAAATACATCTACTTCAAAAATAAATATTTTCACATCAACAAAATGTAAATATATATCTTGCCATTGACAGGTTAAAGAAGATCTAGCAATAAAGTCAATTAAATGTCCTGAAGTCCAGCCACAAATCAAGTCAGCCAACTTCCCACCCTTTTGAACCCTAACCCCAGCCTTATCTGAAGAATAGACATTGAATAGTTTTTCAAAATTAAGCATAAGACATTCATATTTGCTGCTGATTGTCCTTAGCCAACTTCTGTACATTTACAGGGTTCAACAAGAAAACAGGGTGTTCAACCTATGGCCACCCCAAATCCTCATCATTCCTTATCCTGGTTCTTCTGGCCCCACTTTCACCTTCTGCAGACATCTGAGCCTCTCCTGGCCCCTTGTTCACTCTTTACTCTTGCCGTTGTATTTGCCTGTGCTACTTTCTCAGAAGACACTGGAAAAAGCATGGGTTTTTGAGAGGAAAATATTTTTATATTTTGGGCTTTGCAAATCACACTTCTCTAATAATTTTCTGAAGCACCAAATGGACTAGGGATTGAGAAAGAACACATTTTTTTCTAAATGCACTTTTTTTTTTTTTTTTTTTTTTTTTTTTTTAATAGAAAGCAGGCTTTGTGTGGTACCTGTAATTGAAGAGGAGAAATCTGAGATTTCTGCAGGCATTTAAGGACATATGTACAGGATTTAGGTGAGTATACATTCAAGTGCATAAATGATAAATGAAATACCAGCCACAGAATATTATTTCTTTCTGTCTGTAGAGGAATAACCGTATTTTGTTTTACTCTGATTCTTGTTTGAGACCCTGATCCTGTAGCTACACCTGTGTCAGATCTTAGAAAGATATGAAGCAACAGTGATGTGGCCAGTGGAGGAAAAGGCTTCTCTTGTAGCTCCTGTCCTAGATGGAGCATGCTCTGGCAAGTCCCGCTCTGGAGCAGGAGCCCTCTCAAATTCAGGCAGATAGCACATTCATCAGGTCTCACCATCTGTAACACAAGGAGCTAAATTCCTGCTGGAAACACTGAATTTAATAATAGCATACAGAACTTCAGAACAACCCATGTGTTTTTTGAAATTCACATATAACCAGGAACATGCGCGATACAAGCTCTAATCATGAATGCTTCCAAAGAAATTTATCAGCCACTGGCTACACATATGCCTTCCCACGCATGCTGGGAAGAAACACTCATGCAAGCCAGTTGGTCACAAGTCAGACACCAACTATCTGCCCATGCTTTGTGCAGTTGCATCTTTGTGTCCAGTCTGTTTGACCACAGTGACAGAAAAGACTGCTTTCATCACCAGCCAAGATCTCAGGCTTCTGAATACCTATCTCAGCTACTCTTGCTCAGCTCTCAAAAGTCCTCCTAAGCTGCTCACTAAAAAAGTGAAATTGCCGTGGCAGTATATGTGCACCTTTGACTTGTGATACAGATTAAAAAAACCCCAAGCCTTGATCCAAACTGCAGCATGAAACACCATCCGTTAATTCCCCTTGTACAGCAAAAACATTTGATGGAAAAGCATGCAGAAGACTGCGCCACTCCTAACCTGGTCCAGGGACTGCCAGGCAGGACAGGTGCCCCCAAAGCGGTTTCTCCATGAGGTGGGTGTCTCCTCCAGCCAAGGCCCCGAGGACACGATTATGGTGCAGTTTCAGTTAAATAAAATTGATAAATTCTCTTGCCCACATAAAAGAAGTCCATACCCCATTTAGCAGTGCAATTTGCCTACCTACCGTCACTAACATAAATCTCCTTTATTAACTGACTAATCTTCCTTCCTTCCTTCTTTTTCCTTCAGTCATACCTTCTTTAACTCTCCTTATATTAAGCATAAAGTAAAAACCACAAAACCCCACTTCATTCTTTCTCCTCTCCCTAAGTGCAAAACCAATGGTCTTTCATGAGAGTCAGGGCATTTTTTAAAGAGGGTTGGTTTGGTTTGGATTTTTTTTTCCCCTTACTCAACCATCCACTGGACGTTTCTGCTACCAGGTGTGGGGCTGGTCCTCCACACCACGAGAAAGATTGGCTCTTGCAATGTTTCTGGTCCAATTAGAAGCAGGAAATACTGGAAATCTAACCCCCAAAAAGCTGTTCCTCGAAGATTTTCCGTTCCAGCTTTCCAGACCCAAGATGCTCTGGGGACTGAGGCTGGATAACCATCTGAACCGCTGGGCTCTCGTTCAATCTGCATCCACCTCTGCGCCCATTGTGGCTTGGCCACCTCCGCCCCAGCCGCCTGCGCCATTGCCACCTGCCTTCCTCTGCCTCTGTGAGTGCAAACTGGACTTCCTGCACGGCTGTGTAAAGAGAAGTAAAGGGTTAAAAGAAACCTTATAAGCCTGCCTGGAAGAAGTACAAGGCATACAAGTCTTATGTAAATGTGCAATAAAAATGAGGAAAGGAAAAAAAAATAATAACTTGAAGATGAGGGTGCTGTTTTTATTCCCAGTGTGGGCTAATAATTAGGGTGAGAATGTCATGCAATGAATTTAAAGCATCTCGTATTTGCTGTAGCCTTTGTTACTGTTTTTACCTCCTATTGGATTAACTTCCCTTCTAACCAATACAATATTTTTCAGCAATAAAGCATTCACTCAATATTCCTTTTCATAAAACCCTCCATGGCTGTAAGAAAACATAATTGGATGTGCACTATACAGCTTGAGCTTCATAAACATTAAGTCCAACAACATGTTATAAATAATAGTGATACAGAAGATTAGCTCTATTAACCTCCTAACTGAGCTGGAAGCATTAGCCTCTTCCAAAAGAACTACCGCTCCGCAATGCTGTGCAAAATTCTTAGTGTTTGCCTTTAATTTCCACCGTCACTGCCATTCCCACATCTGCCTTACAGACCTTCCATGCTTCTGGTCCTTGCTAGGTCAAAATGCACGGTGGCAGATTGGCATATTGAGCTATTAATACATTGCTATATGCGTTACAGATGTTGCATAAATGAACGGCGCTCTATCACTGTTCCTTGACATGGGGGCCCCAGGGGTGGGAGGCTGAGACCCAGATCTGTCTACAACCTGCCTACTCTGGCAAAAAAAAAAAAAAAAAAAAAAAAAAAAAGAGAGGAAAAAAAAAAAAAAGAAAAGAAAAGGAGAGTTGCCCCTTATTGCAGAATCACATTCCAGCTTGCAGAGTCAATTTTTCAGATGTTCTTGCTTTCCTGTTCCTTGTTCCTTCACTCAGACCTCATCTGGCCATGGTGAAAAATGATGTGACACAGTTTTTTATTCTGCACTTGACACCCTTATGGAAGGCAACGTAGCTCATTGATTCCAAACTCCTCAAAGGTCAAGGCACTAGGAACAAAGATTTTTTGGAAGCAGCCCAGGAAAAACTTTAAACTTGGACCCTGTATACCCAGAAAAACAGAACTGTTAATTGTTACCCCTTCTGTCGCTATTAAGCCTCGTATGAACACTGAACATATGTTCCGTGATCATGTACTTTTATATTAAAATGTTATTGAGTCACCAGGTGAAATGTGTATTAAGTGCACAGCTGAAAATAGACAGTAGGTTTAAATTTTGACAGCAAACAGCTGTAGTATTTCTATAACTTAATTCAAATAATGTAATCGATAGGTTATGCTACAATTTTAAGTTTCCCCAAACTTATGTGAAAAAGGATATTGATTTATTTTGGATTGGTTCAGCTAAAAAATAGATTTTTCCGTGCCACCTTTAAAATGTAGATAAAAAAAGAATTTGAGATGTTTTAAGAAGTGCAAAACATATTTCTTTGGTTTAGCACACCACAATATCATGTCCTCTTCCCACCCCCCTTTCTCCAGTGCAGATCAGTAATGATTACTCACTCCTCTGTTTACTCATTCTGCAGCTGTACAGGTTTTGAAATGCTAATATGTGAATTATGTCCTCATTTTATCATAAAATTGGAGAATGGGTCATATCCAAAAAAAATACTGTGTAAGGAGAGAACCTGATTTTTTTCAGATACAAATAAAACATGCCACATAGCGATGTAACCTACTGTGGAATAAAGCCATGAAAAGTAAATACGAATGTTTGCATTTGAACCATTGGCTCGGCCCTTCCAGCTGAAGCTTCGTGGGAGGCTGGGTTCAGCTGCACCCGCTTCTCGCCCCTATCGAAGCCATCATCCACCTGCGGGTACTGAGTCACTCTTAGGGCTAGTATTGTGTCACTCCTAGGGCTAACAGCCACCTCTTTGTGGCCACCAGCCTGCAGATGCTGTCCCAGCCCTGGTGCAGGGTGGAGAGCAGGTCTTACGGTCCCTTCCACGGCCAGGAAACTCTGGAGTGGAAGGGAGTCTCAGTCACAGGGGATTAATTAACTGTTCACACATAGCTGACAAACTGGATTATGTGACGTGGGAGACACCAGCTATTAGAAACTGCCTATATGTATTTATCATAAATTAATAACTATATTTATCATACGTTACACGGATGTGTGTTAAAAGCACACACTGCTATGGTGCGGCGATGTTTTCTGAACACAGGCGCTCCCAGCACTTCAGGCAGTAGATATTCCTGAAAAGTACCAGTTCTCATAAAAACTCAGTGGTGGGAAGGGACACTCCCAGCTCTCCACATATAGCAGTGACTCCTTTATGTTTCTTTTCCTCTGTTCTTTTGCTTGGGTAATCTATTTGGCTACACAGCTAGTGGCATTAAGTAGATGGACACATTATTTTGCACCTCTTTAATTAAGTGGATTTTCCAGGGTGAGCATGCTTGTTCCCCTTCTCTCCGTAACTTCTCGCTATTACATAGAAAGGTTTTTAACAGTGCAGACCTGTACCGTAAGGAAAAATAGTCTCCCTAAAGAGACAGAAATCTGGAATCCTGAAGTCACACTGAAACATGTTTATATTCATTCTTTCCTTTCATTATGTAGAATTGCTCTAGATTTAACTGAACCAACCCAAAAGATTGTACTGACATTTCAAAAGGAAAATTATTAAAATCTCTGGGAGCTTGTTTTAAAAAAGGGTCTTTTATATGGTTTGGTTTTGACCCAGTCTCCAGCAGGTCTTCTGTTAGGTTGTGTAGGTTATATTAACATTTTAATGATTTTATTTCTATGTATTTATAGAAAGCTTTTTCATAGAGAACTCAGGAAATGGTCTCAAAAGATTCAGAATTTAAATTCAGTATGTTTAGTTACTAAAAAGAGAGTCTCTTCAATTTGTGTGGATCCTTTTGAATACATATGGAAAAATACGTATTTCTGTGTGCAAAATGAAGAACGCCAACTTAACCCAAAGGGCTTACTTCATGCACAGAAGTTTATTACTCTGAGTTGCTTCCTAGCCTTAAAGAAGGGGCACATTTGTCCTTTATTTGGTGGATTTTGTTTGGTGAGGTATTTTTGTTCACAGTCAGAGTTAGGAACGGTCTTTAGCTAAGGGAAGACTTAAACATACAGTGAACTTGACTGTAAAACAAATAAACTTGTTGATATTTTCAGCTGCCCTTTGGCTTTTTTCAGGCACATAATAAATCATGGTATCATCTATAAATCTACATATATTCCCTGGTTTTATTTGTCTATTTATTCGTTTATGTATTGTGTCCTACCAGTGCTGTTGCCCTGTCAGTGTTCACAGGTAGGACAGTGGCTGGAGAAATCTTTGAAGAACCTGATGTGATGCTCCTGGAGGAAATCTCTGGCTGGTGTGGGTGTGGGCTCAGAGCAGGTGGACCTGCCCCCAGCCTGGGGCTTTCCCTGCTTCCTCAAGAGAATGCCTGACATTACTGGCATTTAACAATTTTTGATTTCTTCAGTTCCATGGCCTTCAAGATGTGACTTCCTTTTTTTTTTTTTTTTTTTTTTTTTTTTTCCCTTAAAAAAGAAACAAGCTATTAAGGAATGGTGAAGAACACAGATCTGCAGTGTTCTTTGTGGTCTAGCTCCATCTCCTTCCTTGGTGTGATGTTAGTGGGGGTTTAAGCCCCCTGGCTTGGTTTTATCAAGATAATTGTAAAGCTCCTGTGGAGAAGAAGAGGTGAAAGCCCATCCTTAACATCTGCACTGCTCACACAAAAGACTTCAGGTTCCATCAAGCTGAATTGATTGCTCTTATAAAGGGCAACCTTACACTCATGTAGAACAGACCTTCCTGACCTGGGAAATTTCTCCTTACGTGACAGGTAAATCAGATATGGAAAACTACACTTATTAATTATCATCTGGTAGGTCTTCGTTACCAGATTACCTTTAATCTGCAAGCCAGGCCAGCAGAGGGAACATATTTTTGTTTTTTCCCTCTCTCTGTGTTTTAATGATGATTTGTTGACTTTCTTTGATATCTGCAGTCATGTAGAAGGTGGCTGGGGGCAAGGGAAAGGCAGCATTACCTCGGGGCTTTTTGCTCACAGGCAGGAGTACATGGTAGGTAGGCCAAAATTTTCTGCATTCCTACAAGGAAAGTGTATTAAAGAGAATTGCAGCCCTTGCATATTGCCAGTGCTGTGCTGCATGAGGAAAAAACTCCACCAATACAAATCCTCAAAAGACAGATCTCTGCCAAATATAATTTGGAGATGCTGTGGGGCTTGGGAATTGGCCCCTCATTAAAGATACTTGGGTTTCTCTCTTTAGAAAGGCAGTCTTGCAGCCTATGGAAATTAATAGTAGATGAACACGCACACGCAGGTAAAATCCACCAAAAACACTAACGGGTGGGTAAATCCAGCAATCTGCGCTGAAAACTGGGTTTAGTACTCCAAAGACTTCTTGCTCAGTGCCAAATAGGTGCACCTTGAATATCTCTTATATTACTAGTACTGAACTATATTAACTGATAAGTCAAATACAGTGTAGAAGATATACTGCTCAATAGTATCCACTGATTATTATTTTTAAATATATATATATATGTGTGTGTGTGTGTGTGTAAGTAAAGATAACTAAATTGGATTAGTTGAGCAATTTTTATAATGGTGTTTGGTTGATGCTTCAGGAAAAGGTAACAGGTGTCTCCGAGTAACAATTGCTAAAACTTCATGAAAACTGAAAAATAACATTCTACAAAGCACAGGCAGAAATAATATATAGGAACTTTAATGTCAGAGTCTGCTTGTTTTTTTCCTACCCCCCACCCCCCCACCCCCCGCTCTTAATATGTCTCCTGGGATTGGTAAATGTATGTTTATCCTACTGGGAGTCCATGGAATATAAACTCCCATTTCCAGAATGGATAGTCCTGAAAAGTAGCAGGAACCGAGAGCAGTTTGGGAGCAAAATTTTAGAAGTACTGTACAGCAGACAGTTTTTAATGGTGAAATAACTTACAAATAGTTATCTGGAAACCAGCAGTATAAAACCCACTAACCAACAGGTATATGAGAGCGCTGCGCTACCTGGGTCATCATGGTGTTGCAAAGGGGCAAAATCTGATTTGCAGCAAGGGAAAATTGCCCTCCTGAAATACGAAGCTACACAATGAAGGGCATGATCCTAAGTTTGGATGTTTTATCCATAAAGAAATCCAGCTGCAGAAAGGTTTATATGAGAAAGAGCTTCAGGCAACATCACCTGACTCAAACCCAAAACTCTGGTCTGTGGAAAGAAGCAATACTGCCTACAGCTTTCCTCTTCAGCCTGCAGTAGTGGCTGTGAACATCTGCACTGTCTTGATGAGAGTTTGGATTTCTCACACAGTTTTGTGTATCAGGGTTAGCTACTTAGAACTCCATTTAGAACTTAAAATGGAGAGACTGATTTTCTGATTAACTCCACGGGGACATTTCTCAACCAAATTCAATGAAAAGGAAATAAATCTGGAGAAAATGAATTTGAGAAGGAGTCATCTTTGCCTTATTTTTACAATTTGTTTTATAACTTTCTTTGTCTTCCCTGGTCCTCCTACAAACAACCATCCAGCCCCATGCTGAGTGACTCTGAGCTGACTCCCACAACTGGATGCTGGCTCCTGTGGGTGCTGCTGGATGCACAGGGCAGCTGCAACAGTTGAGATGAGATGTACCAGCAGGCTGCAAGCACCTCACACCCCTTCTCTCATTGCTATGATATTGGAAGTGTTTACGGATGAACCTTCTTCCTCCCAGTTCCCATAACAGCAACCACTGGCTGGGCGAGGAGATTAAAGCAGGAGAAAAGGAGGAATAAAAACAGCAGACCTGGGAATATATTCCATTAAATGTTCTATTGTACTTGCCCCAAAATGGTATTCTTGGGAATTTACTCAACATTTTATTACTTGCTGTATTTAAAAATATATACTTCATCCAACTCTTCTTTGCACAGTGGTGCTGCTAAACATTTAGCATATTTTATATGTTCAAATAAACTTGAAAGTGTGGCTTGCAATGCTAAAGAAAAGGTAGCAGTTTAATTGCAGAACTAGATTTCACACTGGTAGTCTTTACACAGAGCCTGACATTGTTCAGTTTACTAATTGTAAACTTAATAACTTTTCCAGAGTATACAGAAGTCTCATTCCACATCTGCGCTAAGACTTAACCCAAGACGTAATATCACAAGTGACCATAAGCACTGAGAGTCCAGGGTCCGAAGGCATGACTAAATCTTAAGAATTTGCAGTATTCGAACAAAAATGGTTAAAAAGCATGTAACTACCGCCTAGTTCAGGTCAGTGCTGGTGAGCAGAGAGGGAGAGGGGTAAGGACGTTGACAGTCAGTATGTCCAAGAGCTGCTTCACACTCCAGCGCTAGCATCTACAGCCTCTATAGCAACAGTTTTCATGGGACCTTCCCTTCTCCAGTAGAAAATTTGAAGTTAAAAAGGTGTCATCTTAATTTCCTTTTTAAAATTGTTGTCAAAGAGTGCAATGTTCTTTAAAAAATTGGGGAAAGGACATCTTCTGCCTCCTGTGGTCATTTTCCTGGGTACGGGCTTAGCTGACCGGTTCCAAATGGGCTTATCAGGCACTCCATGGTTTTGCCTTTTTTTGACGATTGCTGCTTACAATGATGTTTGCTTTGCCTGTGCCTGGGAAAGAGGGACCCTGTGGTCACCCCTAAAAGCCAGACCTGGGCATCACACCAGGCACGCTCACGTCTTCTGCAGACACAGCCCGCAACCCAAGTCATCTGAGCCAAGCCAGAATAGCTTAACTTGTCGCCATCTCAGAATTAGAAAAGTGAATTTAATCTTGGGCTGTCAGCTCAAATTTTCCCCACAGTTTTATGGAACAGCCTTATTTTCCCATAGGAAAAAAAAAAGCTATGGGCTTCTAGCAAACCTTGGTAAGGAGTTATTTTGCTTGCTTTTGCAAAACTATCAACAAACCAAACTATGTAGGCTTGTCTTTAATTGTGAAACTTTTCCGATCACACATTTTCCATCTCCAGAGAAGCAAGGCCACTTAATCTGAAATGTGGGAGTTTGCAGGCTTTGTCCTTTGGATGCCATTAAGTTCTCCATGGATGTTTTAAGCTAGCTAACTGCCACTGCTTCTGTAAATTGGCCTGACCCCTATTGAAAAACCCCAAACAGAAAGGAAACTTTCCATCAATTTCATTTGGTGTTGTCCCCATGCCAGTGACAGGACGGTTTATTCATGCAAAAGGACAAGAGAGAGCAAAAGGAAAAATCCTCTGGTTGTCCTTCATCACACAACTTATCCTAGAGCTGGGAACTATGGTTAGACACAGAACAACCAAACGACTACTAAAGGTTGGGAAAACAAAGCTATAAACCACACGTGTGACTTTTTCCCCTCTTGTATAGACTGGTTGAAAGTAAGGATTGCTCCGGACACGCGGATGGGCTTTAAGGCAAAACAAGTCATGTTGCCAGCGTGACTGTGCATGGGAGCATGGTAGGAAGAGAGCTTGTACCAGCACTGAATAACACCGCAACGATTTTTCCATGTGTGTCAGGCTGTTTGCAAAGCAGGACTATTGCAGGTCCTGCACCAAACAGGAGTGACTGTACAGCAGAGGATGTGCCAGCTGATCTTAGAACCGTAGGTTGGTTTGGGTTGGAAGGGACCTTTAAAGGTCATCTGCTCCAACCACCCTGCAATGAGGGGGTACATCTCCACCTAGATCAGGTCCAGCTGGCAGAAGTAGCTTTCTGTGGCTTTTTCTTCCATTTCTTGTAAAGATTAATGTAAACAGCCTTCAGCACAACCTCTGGGCCATGGTCAGCCCCCAGTGCTGCAGGGCTGCTGTGGATGGGTGGCTGTCCCTCCTTCCTGGCTGGTGTCAAACAGCTGTAGGTGCTACCATGCAGAGCCAGGGCTGGCGTGGCTGCTTTCTCAGCTCCTGCCTCCTGTGCTGACGGCTCCGAACCGAGCGCCCGCCCCAGGCTCCCGCTGCACAGAGCAGCCGCCCCTCCTGCAGGACGGCAGGCATTTTCCTGCAAATATTCAGGTGATCTTGCGATACAAGATATTTTGCTCCTAACACTGCACGTTATCAAGGTGAAATAGACAGGTAGAGATAAAAATACACATTTCTAGGAGTTGCAGGGATTTCCATGTGACAGGCCACTTTCTGTTATAACTGACAGAAGCTTTCACAGCAGCCTGAAGGAAATAGTGGCCTTTCTTTCATACAGCCCACATAAGCAGCTGGGGCAGGGAAATTAATTTTTTTTTTTTTTTTTTTCTGTGGGTCTTCCTACAGGTGCTTCTGAAGAGCAGCATGACAAATGTATTGTTTTACCTGGACAAATCCACCAACTCCTTTGCATTAGAAGGACTTGAGGAGTGGGTGGGAGGTGGTTGCTCAGTCCATCCTCGTGGGAATATCTCTAACCAAACTGTGTTTTGGAGTTTCTTGTATCACCTAACTGTACAAACCTTCATTTTTAACACTACTGACACTATTTTATTATCCTAAACAATACTTGTGTGCTGCTGTGTAACTAATACTATACAACTGCATTTCCTCTCAGAATGTGCCACTAAGCCACTCAAGGGCTGACTTCAATTAAGAATAAGGTTGGAAATAAAATTATGTATGAAAGTACATGGAAGACAGAGAGCAAAGATGCAGAAGGTTCATAGCACATGCGTTGATGCTGGGAGATGAGCAGCAGCTTGCTGCAGGCAGGTATTAGTTTTCATGAAAGTGCTGGAGAAATCCCCGAGGCTGTTGGGATGCTTGCACTGGAAAGGAGCTGGTTACAGCAGGAGAAAAACTTCTGATACAGAATTTCGAACCGCTTGCATATCAGCTTTCTCAGGCTTGTGCCCTGCTATCATTTGCAAAATTGGGTGCCAAATATCAGTACCCAAATGCCTTAATTATTTTCCCAGGGAAGGTAACAGAAGGTAATCAGTATACCTAACTGCACAAACCTTATGTTATCTTTACTAAAACAAGCTAGAAATTACCTATGTTGTATGCCTGGGAAGATTTTTTTTCATATTCAGAGATGAGCATGTGTTAAAATAATCATCTAGGAAAAAAAAGCAAAAAAAGCTCACAATATCACAAAAGTCACTTGCTTTTTAAATTATTGCTTGTAAGCAATACTAAGGAAACTATAGTCCAGAAAGTAACTTTTCAGTGTTGATACTGAAACCTGAAGAAATTTTTCACAGTAAAAATAATCACATCTGATAATGAGCAAAATTAGCCGTAAAGAAATCTCTATCCTTCATACATTTGGCAATGGGCTCGTATTTTTCCCTGTGCAGATGTTACAATAAGGGTGTCAACACTTTCATTTCTTTGTCCGTAAGTTTAAAATTATGGCTGCTCCATGAATTGCTAACGTGCTCAGAAGACGCGGGCCCAGCTGCAGTGCACATGAGTTCAAGCTCCTGCCCGGGCCTCATGTTTCACCATGACCTCAGTTTCCTGTGCTGAATGGGAACCAACGCGAGCGAGCACTTGTAAAACTGTTTTTGAAGAGTGAAGTTATGAAGAGGTGCTGCAGTGTCAAACATCTGTTTCATCCATTACACTCAAATAGCAGCAGTGACTGTACAGTAGGGCAAGAGCTGTCAATAAATTAAAATCCTCTCGTGGCCACGGTCTCCTAACTCTCTTGAGCCGCCTGGCTCTTATGCCAATTTGAGCCATGAAATAAAGAGGCTAAATAAGAGAACGGAAATTTTGCTTATTCTGAGATAGCTCCTTGCTCCACTGATAATTAGGGTTTTCTTAAACAGTTGTAGCGTTCCTTTTAGGGTAAGAACTAGTGGCTTCGTTGGTCAATTAATATTTGTAAATGCTCATGGCAAAAAGTGGGATTTCAACCTATTTTAAAAAAATATTTTTCTTTTATTGTCATTTTTGGTTAAAGGAATAGCGGAAGAAAAGAAGTAACATACTTTCTAGAAAGCTGTGCAGTTTACAGACATATAAGTACTGAAATTCTATATTTATGATTTCTGGAACCCAATACAGTTAATTATATTAAGACATGTCCGGTAACTGCACTGCATATCTCTTGTCAAAATTGACATGTATGTTAATTACCTAAGGAAAAATACATATTAGTTTAATAGGACAAAGGCTCCTTGTGAGAAAATAGAAATTGTATTACAGACAAGATATGTTATGCAAAATAAGCAAAATCTTAAAAACAGAGATCTATTTATAGCCGGGAGAGGCAGGGGCGGCGGGGGAGCAGGGGTTGGGGTGGTCTGGGAACTAAAATATCAAACCAGGCAGTCTGAGAAAATGTTAAGAGGCTGCTAAGTTGTTCACCTCGAGGTTATTGGTTCAAATATTGCTGGGATTAGTCATGTTCACCAGAAGCTGTTACCACCTAATGGATCTGCAGCGGTCAGCATGAAACGGGCTGCTCAGCTGTGACCGGTGTCCAACATGCAGCCCCACAGCCACCAGCAACCGCATCAGCTCTGCTGGCAACCACATCAGCACATGGTCCCTCCCGTCCTGACAGTCATCCCTGTTTTCTCCGGTCCCTGTTCAGGCAACATGAATCCAGCTCAGCAAAAGCCTTGGTCCAGCCTGCTCGACAGCTGGTATCATACTGCCTGATTTGGCTCCTCTGTCTTTCTTTCGGCTATATATATGGGGTGTGTGTGTGGGAAATATATCTGAGAAACATAGATGTGTAGCAGCATATCAAAACACTACAGAGTGGTTTAAGAAGAAAAATGGAGAGGCTGTTGGTCCCTCTTGGGCCTGGAATGGTTTTGGTAAGGAAAAATGAAGCTTTTGAGCTTAGTTAAAGACATTAGGAGAAATGACCAGCATGTTCAAATGAGCCAAACTGAATACTTTCCAAGCCATTTTTACCTCCCAGATGTGTTCTGTCATTCACATCACCCATCCTAATTATTTCAGATTTAACACCATGCTAATACGGCCATATGACCCTCAGACCCTGTGCTTCCCCATCACCTTTCCCCTCAGCGGTACTGAGGCAGAGGAACATGCAGGGCTTAATCACAAAATTGGCATCAAAATACCAATTCTCAAGCGAGTTTGCAAAGGATCCTTAATCCTTAGCAGAGAACTGGCCACTTATCTGGCTGCAAAATGCTCGGTGACATCTCAAGCAACTCAACTTCCTGACCCAACACCATGCTGGAAGGAAGGGGACTACTGCAAGGGCACATTTTCCAGCTAGTGGCCAAAATGCTTTATAACTTCATCCATAAGCTTCATAATGAGGCATTGCAATCGTATGTCCATGTAGCCAGGGAAATAAAACCTGAAGTTAAAGGACGTTTTGGTTTTAGTGGACTGTATCTCACATAATACAATATAATCTGTTCAGAGTCAGCATACATATTCAGGGATCTGGTTTGGCTGGAAAAGTAGCCTCCAGAAAAAAAGAAAAAAAAAAACCCAAAACAACAAAGAAGTTTTTGTGGCTCCAGTTTATTACATAAATGAAAAGAATCATCTTGTGAAAAAATGTTTGACTAGCAAGTGCGATAAATACCATATACTCCCTGCACAGCTCTGGAAGTCGTTGCGTTCAGAAAGAGCAGGGCACTATTTTAGACTTAAGAAATGGAAAGGTGTCTGAAAATTCAAGCAGCCTTCCTCCTAGTTTGCTGGAGAAGATGGTCCAACAAAGCAAACGGTTCCATCATTGAACTTTTCTGAAAACTTACTCCTTTACAGTAGATAAAGATTTAAGATTTAGAGTTGGAAGCTGCACCATGAGAGACAGAGATAACAAAAATGCTTAATTTTTCAAAATGTTTTATGGATTTACACACCTTCTTCTGGTGCAAACTGGAATCATTCCACTGACTGACTGGTTTGACTAGGAATCCTGTGAAAGAACAAGTAAAAGACAAAGAAAAAGCAAAACAAAGCTAGAAATTCTTGGCACTTGGGGATTTGTGTTGGCCAAATGACGAGACTGAATCCCAGAATCTCTGTTTGGAAAGGATATGAAGTCATTGTTCAAATGTGCACATAAACTGGATCTAGAGGGATAAGATTAAAAAAAAATTTACAGAGTTCAATCTCATAAAACTATCAATTATACAGGCCTGTTTGTGTCCATTTCTGTGAATTTTTCTGTAGAACAAATGTTTTCCTTTACTTCTGGTTAGACCATAGAGCTGGCATTAAAAATGGTATGCTACTATAAACAAGAGGCTAAAGATCTGCTTAGCAAACATATTGTGGTTTCATTCACAAAGCAGTTATCGCAGGAGAAACGGGGCTGGCTGCTGTGCAATAGGTGCATGGTTCAGGAGTTTATGAATCCATCTGCCATTTTGCTGATGAACCCCTTTGCTGTTCTTTGAAAGCAATATTTTGAGTGTTAGGAAAGTGGATTTTCTTCTTCTGGGACCATACAACGTTTCTGCTTTTATGGTACTTAATTTAATTTAAATTTGAGGTCTTAAAGCTAGATGAGATAAACGCAGGCTGAAGTATGCTCTCCGTGAAGCACCTTACTGCACTTCAAAAGGGACATGGTTTGTGTCTCACATTTCTCTGGTTTGACTGAAAAAACTTAAGCAAATACCAAAGAATAATTTAGGATGTAAAGATTTTGCCAAGTGTCCAATATTTTGTATAATTGCGGAAATATAAAATAAAGCAAAAGTCATAAGATGTGGCTGTGGAAATCTTGTATTCCTTCTCCAGCATTTGCCAAGGCTGGACATGGTAAGCTGCTTACCAGATGGCATGTGACATTTCTGGTGCTGTGGGAGAGGAGCTGGTGGGTGGCAGGGTGCCATTAATTTTAGTTTCAATTGTCCAAAGTCACTGTTATGTGGTACAGTCTATATGTCTCCATCATCTCTACTTTCTGAGCAATCCAGTTTAGTTTTCTGGGAAGTGGGATGTTAAAGTATGCTGCTCGCAGGGCTTCGTGCTTGCTGCAGGTCCACGGTTGTTTGCTTGGCCTTTTTCTGCTGATGTAACAACTCTGAATTTGACTGGCCTCAAACTATCCTTCCTACTAGGAAAAATTAAAACAAAACAAAACACAAGTTTCAAAGTGGGTCATGGTGGTGCTCTTAATGCCACATTCCACTCCAACACCAGCAGCACTGTTGGACCTTGTTAAAGCAAATTTACAATTGCCTGCTTCCTTAAAGCATTAAATTCAGTGATTCCTTCTGGCTCTTTCTCATGGTAAGCTTTATGAATGTGTTCAGAAATTTCAAATAGTAAAACAGTCTAAAAAAAAGAAGTTTGTGTATGTGGAGAAGTCTGTTTGCCTGAATTTGCTGATGAATCACCCAGTTCCCTAAAGCTTACTCCTGCACTGAATTGATTGCTAGGTAGCTGAATTTGGGGGGTAAAGTGGAGGTAAAAACTGATGGATAGCCAATGTTCTTTGCAATCTGGTATGTTTCTAACACAAAATATTCAGTTACATTGGAATATTGTTTTAATGATCTGTAGGATGTAGTCATGGGCAAATCTCAAAAGGTAGGGTGGTTTTGTTGCCTGAACTACGTGCCTTGAAAAACAAAAAAAGGAAATCAGGTGCTTGTCAAAAGTCTATCTAACTTCTCCACTGTGCCAAATTGGGTTGCAAACTCATGAGAATGTCTCTCCGGTGAGACTTTTGGTGCTTCCTGCCTCGGCTCGTCTTGTAAATGTCACAAGCACTTACACAGCTTTTTGTGTGGTATTTCAACACCCCTGCTGCCACACTCGGCCGGGATTCGGCAGCGGGAAGATGCTCAAGAGCACCAACCGCTGAAGAGGATGGAAAGAAACAGAGGGGTTCCTTGTACAGGTTGTTTTATTTATTGTTTAATTTGCATTTTTGCTAGAATACCAGTATATAATCTGCGTTTGAACGGCCCGTGGCAATACCATTGTTTCAATTCCACTTTTGTTACTTTTCCTTTGCCAGAAACCCAGGCACGATAGCCCCTGGCCATGGCTGCTCATGGGGCGCAGCCCCGATGCCTCTGCCCAATGGCAGGCACGTAGCCTGGGGCAAAGGGTGAAATCTTGCAGATTAATTCACAGCACAGGAAAAGTTCAGCCCCAGCCCTTCATTCCCATGCTTTTTAAGACCACGAGTGGTATTTTGCGTAACCACGGACAGTATCAGGTTGGTGCCACTGACTGGCAAAGGCAAAGGGATTCCTCCCGGCTGCCAGCCACGGAAGAGAAAAGGCCCCGTGCAGCCAGATGAAGGGCCAGCCAAATGAAAGGTTAGCAATTTGTCAGGTTAAACAAACCTCTCAGAGTTTCCCATTCATTATTTGAAGTCTTGTCAAGTTATGGAAAAGCATTTTAATTAACAACTCACTGATTTTAAAATAAAAATCAATAAGGCACACATATTTCCAGAGTTTTCCTCCAAAGTTACAGTTTGACAGATTTCCATTAAGTTTATTGGCTTGATATGATGTGATTGTGTTTTAATATAAAGAATTAATAAAATATATATGAACTTATATTTATATAGCCCAGTACAAAAGGGTCAGTGCATTTCCCACTATAATTTTCTTCACAGCTTAGAATTAAATGAATTTGATTCTTCAAGGAAAAGCATCATGATATAAAGACATAACCCCCTGCTCTTTGACTCCCACCACCCGCATTCACCAAAAAAAAAAAAAAAAAAAAAAGCGAGAGAAGGAAAAGGAAAAAGCAAAACTTAGACTATCTTAATTTGTATTGGCTTCATTATTCTCTAGATAAAAGGCTACTCAACATAAATGAGGACGCTGAGTTCAAACTTTTAAAGAATTCACATATTTACATCAATTTTTAAAAGGTTTTATAACTAATGAACTCAGATTTCTTTTGGCATGGCATAAAATCCATTTGTACAGTTTTTAATTAAGAATGCAGCCTACGCAATTAAAATTAAGGGTAGAGACTTCATCAGATGTCCTGTGAGAACCCCAGTCGAAAAAATTATGTTAATGCTGTATGTCCTAAAAGCATTCTTTGAATGTTGGAAACACTTTATGAGGAATTATATCTGCTATACAATAAGGATTTATTTAAAGTTGAAAATTAGGATCTTTTAATTTTGGAGTGTTAGAACCTTGTTTATCACTAATCACTCTGGCATTTGCTATGTGTTTTCAAATCAGATAGGATCATTTAAAACTGCCTGCATTTTCCTAAAAATACTTATATGTGTATAAATGTGTGTATACACACACACACACACACACACACACATATATATAGGCTGAGACATGCACACAATCTATAATGCAAATAATGCACATGTAGTCAAGGGAATTCCTAATGTGAATTTTAATAATTAATGTAATAGGAGCCATTATTGGGAATATTAAGAAACTTCTTTGTTGAAATGATTGAAATTACATTTGAAATAATAAATGAAATGCACACATAAAAATATAAATAACTAATTTTGAAGGCTACATAAGTTATATCGAAAAACAAAGTTTAATGTAATTGAAAGGTGTGAGTTCCCTAAAAACCAGTTTTCTCTTTAGGAAGTGATGCAGTGTGATCAATAGTGGGATGGGTTTTTCCATTTCCAAAACTCTCTGATTCAGCCTAGAAACCACTCCTTTAGCGGTGATTGTAATGGGGGTTTTTGGTGTGGGAGATGCTCAAGGAGGAATGAGGATAGCAAGTGCAAAGGGCGTGCAAGCTGGATGATACCAAGACAAAACAAAAAGACATGTGATACACTGCTATGTAATGCTGGCCGCTTCCTCCACACTGGGTGCAGGGATTTTCTTTCTTCTCTTTTCCTTTTTTCCTTTTTTCCTTTCAACATGGCTTAATGCAATAAAAATGTTTTATATTTAGAAGAGTAACAAGGGAGCTGAGGCTTAGCTTTGGAAGACAAGCCAAATTTCATAAGGATTTTAAAGCGTAGAATAAGAACGTTTGGCTGACAGGAGAAGTCATTTCCAAGCCAAAGACCTGACATGAAGAAATGTGCAAAGAAGTGAGCAGGAGACAGGTTTTGGGGAGGAAAGAGGCTGCGATGATGGAAGCGAACCAGGCAGGAAGGACCATAGGATGCGATGGCCATAACTCATGCTGGTGAGCTGTTGAACAACCAGAGAAGACTCCAGAGGATGGGCAACTGCTCGCTAAGTGGTGATCACGTGAAGAATATTTGATAAAAAGAAAGAATTAATGGCTGAAATCGATGGATTTTAGTACTTGAATTCAAGATTTTTTTTAACATGGAAGTAGGGTAGAATAAGGCACTTCTCACTCAAGGGAGAGGCACCAAAATTCAGCTGCAGTTCTCAAGCTGATGAGTTTTGTAGTCTCAGCTCTGTTACTCATAGCCAGTAGAGCTCATAAAAAAGTGGTTTTAATCTTTGGTTTAGCTAGCAGACATTAGTCAAAAAGGAAAAAAAAGATGCCCTCAACTGAGTTATAGGTGGCTCTTATCTTAGAGAGGCTAGTCAACAGCTCCCAGCTAAATCATAAATAGCAAAATGCTTACATTGCATCCACCATGGAGGCAATTCTCTCCTAATTTACATCGGGTTTACATCACTTTAGCTTTTTCATTTTCAGTGGAGCTGCCCAAGATTTACGTGCTTATGAATCAGAGCAGAATCAGGCTCCCAAATAGATGCATATGGCCAAAGATAACACTCTGGCCACAAACCTCATTTTTGTTCTTTCCTCCACCCGCAAGCCAATAAAGTTACACAAGACCTGGACCTGAGAGGCCCCCAGATCCGGGCCAAAAATAAATACAAAAATACAATAAAATTTTAATGTGGGGGCCTCGTGAAATCTTTAACTAGTGCAATATTTAACTGTACGAACAAAAGATGAAACAGCAGCCAAGAAATACATTTCACCTATAATTCCACTGAAGAACATAGGAAGAAAGACCAAGGAAAAGGAGGAAAAATCATTCCGTAAAATAATAGTAATACTCAGGAACTTTAAAATACCCATAAAATTACAGTACTAAATTATTAGTGCCCATTTTAGATATTCTTTGAGTTTGTCAGAAGCATTTGATAAAAGGTTGTCAAGAGTTTCAAGATGAGGGGAATAAAGTGAAGCCAAGGAAAAAGAATTATTAAGAATATTAAAAGCAATGTGCCTGATCCACTGGTGCCAGTGCCTGGAAAGCCGAACAAGGCACATCTCAGCACTCGGGAATGTCTTGTCCTGACAGCAGCATCACTGCACCATTGGGGAGATCCTGCAGAAGATGCAGGTTTAACTTCCCTTGGGTGGCCCCCACAGAAGATGGTATCAGGAGGGATGTGTGGGTCAGCCTGGGTTGCCCCTGCTCCTATGGCCACACCAACACAGCGGCTTTGCTGAGTCAATGCACAAAGAAAGGACTAGAATCCTCTTAGTATCAGTTGAGGAGTTCAGGCACCATGAGTGTCTTAATCCAGACTGAACCGCCAAACCAAACCAAATCAAACCAAACCAATCGGACCCGACCCAATCCAACCCAGCCAAACCACTGGGGAAGCAGCACACCCCAACCAGTCCTGCAGTGATGTCTTACTCCCAAGGTCTTCACAGTTTATCCTTCAGGCACTCCTAGCTTGCCCAGAGCTGGGGGAAGCTCTGAGAATTTACGAAAAGGAGTAATGCAGTACAAAGAAGCCTGGGGTTGATAAGGAAGGTCCAGAGCTAGGTCTTTTTCTAATTAAGATTGTAGGAGTTGCCACCAAGCTGTAAGGGTTGTTTGCTTTATCAGGGCCAGCCTGAGGAAGGAGCGGGCACGTCTGCTATATTTTGCATCCAGGAAAATACCCTGCAAGACTGTAGTCAAAGCTTTTGTTGTAAATATGTGGAACTTATTTTAATGTAATGATTTATAATTTACACAGCTAGACAATCTAGTCTGACTCTTCCTAACATCTTACCCTTATTTGGCAAAATGCCAAAGCTTGTGTTTTGTTTCAGTATGATTTTAAGCAGATGCTTAAAATGATACTGAGCACTTGTTGGTGGAAACACTTTAATTACTCTGGTCTGGTAGTGAGAATATTCAAAAATGTTTGTGTTTAACCACAGTCTTTTAATTTGCAAGCTCAGTCAAATGTTATAACAGAAGAGGCTATCTATCGATATAATAACAGGCTTTCTATCATGAGTGATGGGTTTGCATTTTAAAGCTGATGGGCATGCCATGAGTTTGGACCCTCTAAGGGTGTTTGGACAAGAAAGGGCATTGCACTGGGATTTGTATTTTATATCAAATTTACCTTTGGCTTGCTGGACCTTTCATTTGCCTGTGCCTCAGTTTCTTCAGCTTTAAAAGCAAGTTAATGGACCCAACACCATCAGAAAAATGCTGTGAGAGCTGAGATGAACGGTTTGCTGTAGCACTGGGTATTATTATCTCTGCTTCAGCCTCAGGTGGATTTTTTTCCCAGGGTTATTAGGTAATTGATAATCCCTCAGATAGGAATAGAGAAATGAAAAAGCAGTAGGCAGATAGGCTTTTTTCTGCATTGGTTTTCCTATGTTTAGCTTGTAGTCTATGTATGGAAGTAAATGTACTGTCAAAAATAGAGAGGATTGGAAAGCGTTGAATGCTAAAGGTGACTATGTGCACTCCTGAAAAAGATATAGTGCAGACCAAGCAGTCAACAGACTGTACCATCAATTCCCCTCTAAACCATGACCTGGAGAAATCACCTTCGAGTTGACAGGGGCTTAGGCAATATTTCAGAATCTGGTCAAGATTTTACAACACCAGATACTGTTTCATTCTCCGTGCTTTCTCTGACCAAAGAATTTTTAACTAGGGCAAACTGTCAAGTATGCAGCGGTTTTGTAAAGCAGACTGTAAGCCAAAGAAAACTCAGCCGAGAACACCACATTTATTGATAAAGGGCCTGCACAGCAATAACAAGATGGACAAACGCTATAAAAATGGCTGGTGTGGTGGGGGGGAGCCAGGGAAAAGGGTTTGTCAGGGCACGGCTGGGCTGATGCTGCGCAGCTTCCCAGCGAGTATTGTTGCTACAGCCATAAAGTCATGCCTTGGCTTCAGAACGCTGCTGTTGCTTTGGCGTAAAAACGTAAATCAGCACAGATGCAAGTTTGCTCAAAGACTTTTCCCATGCTGGAGCATTTTCATGTTTCCTGCCAAGGCCTGTGTTGCAACCTTTGGCATGCAAGTGTTGTAAGGTTGGGTTTTTTTTTTTATAAGACTTTGTGATAATCAGGAGCCAGAACTCATATTGTAGCAATCTTGTGGCACTTCAAGTTCAGTCATTCAGCAAAAGTCATGTATTTCTTCTACAAGTTAAATGAAATGTCTCCATTTTTCTTAATTGTTTTTGACATTTCACCCATTATTCCCTGAGCCTCCTCAAAGGATGTAAATAGCTTGTAATTCTCTTGCGAAAGCAAGTGTAAGCTGCAGAAATGTAAACACCATGGTAGTGCTATAGCACAGTCCTCAGGACAGGGACAGTGGGCTGCAAGGAACAAAGCAATCGAGAAAGATCAAAAAATACATATCCGATACGGTTGGTGTGGCAACTAAAAGAGTTGGGCTGATTTCTCCTCTTCCAGATATCCAGAACTAAACATCAGGAGCAATTAAAAAATTGTGGTCTTTTGTAAATTACTCCCAGAAGAAATCTTGGAAATCTTTCATTTTAGTCATTTCGGTCCACTGAACCATAAAGCTATTATGAATGAACAAAAATACTAGAGAGAAAATTGAAATACAACAGTAATTAACAATATGAATATATCAAAATAAAATCCAACTGGCAGGATGGGGCCATCAGACGTTTTAACACTGAATTGACTAATGGCCAGGTAGGACACCTTTGATGTCACACTTTTTCACCCAGAAGCGCCTGAAAAGGCGAGCAGTCGCTACTGATAGAGAGATGCTTTGTTAATTTTTGTCTTTCTCCAAAACCTATATGCAAGTTGTCCATCTTGTTTACCTCAGAATAATAACTAATAATTCTCGGTTTAGGATCTTCTTTGCTGTTACCATATGCTAAATGTCAACAAAGGATTATAGGAAAAATCATTGAAAATGTGCAGCTATCACAAATAGAGATTTCCCTATGGGTTCTCTAATACTTTACAGACAAATGTTAAAGATTTATTGCACATGAACATCAAACATGGTTTTACTACAGTTCTCATTTGGATCAAATTGACACATTTTACATTCATTTTATCCTAATGAGATTCTTTCACTACACATTATATTCCAACTGACCTCGTACATTAAATTTGTGGCATGGAACAAACCCACTGATATAACAAAGCCCTTTTCCTACCAACTTTTGGACTTTTTAGAAAAGAAACAGTTTGGCAAAATCATAAATCATGAACATACATTTATTAATTGGTGCTCAAGAAAAAATAACACAAATACTCTGTAGATTATCACATTTTGCCAAATTTTCATTTTCAGTTTCACACTTTAAGAGCCTTTTGAACCATGATTACAATCTGAATATTCAACAGTTTGGGTATAATCCAAATTTTTACATTTATACCTGAGATATTAACAGGTTTCTGCATATCTCCCGGAAGAATTTTGCCTCTGGTGTTCAGAATCGGGCCCCAAATGACAGACCAAATCCCAGCTGCTGGAATCTGACTTCTGATAGTAATTCACAGCAAAAACCTTCCTGACAGTTTTATACAATGCAACATTTTCTTTTGCACACAATTAAGTGATTTTAAAAAAAAATAATAAAAATCTACCCTCAAAAGCATTTTTTTTTTTTTTGCTTGTCAAAGTGATTAGTAATGGAATGTAAGTTTTTAACACTGCGCTGTAATGTTGTACCAGGAAAGGTAGTAGATGACCTTGAAAGGAGGTGAAAGGAAACTAGAAAATGTTAATTAAAATTATTAGGGCTGTTTGAGGTGCTTATCTTGTTTACTGCTAAGGTGTTGCTCCCTTCTGCATAATTAGGGGTAATTTTACTTACTTTCAAGTCTGTAATTTTAAATATCACAAAGTTTTATCTTCCAACAAGAAGTAATTCGTTATTGGTTTGTATGTAACTGCTTGATGTTTTAATCAATATATGCAAGTTCCACAAAGTCTGTTAGAATTTGTCAGGAGGTTTTATACATCTTTTATAGTGCAGGATTAGGCATGGTATATGAAGCTGAAATCCCATTTAGCAATGAAATTTAAACATAATTCTGTGTTTATGATGTGAAGATATATTTTTACTTGATCTGTCCTTTTACATTTCCCTTTATCCATGATTATTGGAGGACAATGATATCTGGAAAACAAACCACAGTGAAGTTAAATCCATTTGAACACAAAGAGTTACTGTCAGTTAATCCTAATAGAGACAATACCGATTTTTTAACTAAACTGCTTAAGAAATGAATATGTCTTGCATGCTTTCAATTTGTTTTAAATCCTAATATGTGGAGCTCTTTGCTGTTGTCTAATATTTGCGTAAAATATTTAATCTTATACTTTAAATTAATGATATTAAAGGTCTAAATGTTTGAAAAATGTTGTCAGAACAATGTAATCTTTTCTCTCCAGACTTCTTCATATAATTGTGGTGCCCTTATCCTAATATACTTGGAACCTTCCTCTGCATTGTCCCGTGCTGAATGTACTCTTCCAGTACTTTCTTAATTTAGACATGTCTACGTTTTATTTTTTTTTAATGTTAAGAAGTGGGGTGGGGTGGGGAAGTTCCTCTGCTTGTCGGGACATGCGGCAGCATGACATATTCCCCCTAACAGGCTGTGAAATGGAAGGGCACAAGTTACGGTCTGGGCATCAGCAGGGCTGTGGGATGCAGGTGTGGGGCAGGGACAAGGTGGGGAAGATGAGCACCATGGCCACGCTCATGCCTCCTCGCTCCTCCCACGTGGGTAAGGGGCATTTTTTATTTTGCCTGCTGTAACAGTTGTGATAAAAACATCGCTGCTCTTTTATCTTCAGCAGAGCAATTAAAGACATGCAGGGTACTTGAAGCCCCGTAATTTTTAACCACTGGCATAGTACGTAGAAAGAAGCATACCATTGCCATGAGGCTTTAATTAAACCATAAAAAAAATTGGAAAATGTCTTCAGGAATACATATTAAAATAGGCAAGGAGCTTCAATTCATTTTCTTAATTTCAATACTGAATATTGAGTACATTGAAAGTTTGCTGGTTTAATACAAAAACAACTTAATACAGAAGTTGTATAATGGAATATACTTTTTTTTTTTTGTTGTGCTCGACCCACATAAGTCAACTATGCCTACTAGGGGGTTATGCTGAAGTGGTACAATTAGGTTTACTAACTAATTAAACAGGTCAAAGCCAGTGTGTGCTCTGTGAAACACAGGAGGGTACCTGGGCAGGTGTGTGAGACCGTGTCACTGCCATGGGGCACAGCCAGGCTGGTGCCCTCCATTGCCTGCTAGAGGAAAGCGATTGGCCAACACGACGAAGACCATGATTAATTACAAAAAGGAGTTTCAGTAAAGAAGAAGCAGATGCCAGTGTTGGTGCAAAGCTTACACTTTTGTGGATGGAAAGAGCTTCATGGCGTTTGGTGTCCATTCGTAGTTACCTACATAAAATAAATACTGCCTGTTGTAACTCATGTGTAGGTTAAACTGGCACTGGAAATACAGCAGCATTTTAGCAACCCAGGGCAGCGCTGCAGAGCCTCTGCTGTGCTCGTGGGTCTCCCAGCGGCAGCATATGCACTGACTTCGGCAGCAAAGGAGAAAACCTGCTGTCATTTCTGGGGTGCTGCTTTGGTCTGGGAGGATTAGGAGCAGCACGCTGACTCCTGTAATTCCTCAATTACAGCTTCCTCAGCTCTGTGAGGACGTCTGCCATTGCTCCAGCAGCAGGCATTGCCAGCCAGGCGCTGCTCCCCACTGCCTTTGCAGGAGGAGATGGAGCGATTCAGAACAGCCGCCTCCAGCGAGAGGAGAGCCAAGGCGCTGGCGCTGCCGGGAAGGTTGCTGTGCCAGCAGCTGGGCTGCTCTTGGCTCCTCTCTTACTCAGAAGGGCTGTTGTTTCACTGGTGTCTGCTCAGAAGCAGTAGCAAGAGCATAGCAGTGACAATGGGGAAAAAAAGTGAATTAATTCAGCTTGGAGAAACAATAGAAGAGGAAGGCAGTAAGGCAAAGAGGCACATGAAGAATCTCAAGAGCAGAAGACAGCAATATTTTCAGGGATTTATGTGGCACTAAAAGGGATGTATTATGGCAAGTAGATGAAAGGACATATTATACTGCCATATTTGATGCATGGCCACATAATCACACTAAACTGAATTTTGAATAAGAATGGAAGAAGATTCCTGTAGTCAATTGGAACTACAGGGAGAATTTAAATAGTAGACTAATAATCTGAGGAGCTACTTTCTTTAGCAACATGGGGTGAACATCAGTACTGCTGAAGGACAGCCATGGAAAATTTCACAACACAAGTTGTCACAATTTTTTTTATATTTTTTTTTTTTTAATGGTGGATTAGATGATCACCCAAACCCCAGCTGCAATTCATGGTGGGGCTGTCCCAACACTGGGCGACTGCTGGTTCAGGAGAAGGTGCAACATGTTTTCTGCAGGACTCTGCCATTCCTTTGAGGATCCCCCAGCCAAACAGCGGCTGTGTCTAGGTGTTTTCTCTGATTCCATTTGGGTTTCCCAAAGAAGAACAAAACCTCAAAGCACAATGCCGAACTTCGCAAGTTTCACCTTCGTTTTCCCCAAATCCATGCTGAAACCATAAACTTCACATGATTAACATCTATGTCTGGATTCCCTTTCAAGACTCATGAGCCAGAGCTGAGCTTGAAAGCAACCTGGTCCAAGTCTCACATTTGCAAGAAAGCTCGAAACCTGGGGAGTTTGGGGTTGCTTGTTCCAAACATTTCAAACAGTTCCAGTGACATCTAGTGGGGAGGAAACCCCTGCAAACAGCTCCAGTCTTAAGGAAAAATCCCATTATCCTTTATTTTCTTTTAACCCACTGGGCAATAGTTTCCTACTGAAAAAAAACTCAGATGTGGTTTGTGTGTCATACACCATGATTGAAAAATAGTTTCATAGTCCACTGAGAATTTCTCCTTTCTGGAAACATTTCATATATTAAGGACCATTTGGAATTTTCTCTGGGACATTCCACTATATCTGAAATAAACTCATGGAAGAAGGTCACAAAGTCTTAGGAAAAAAAAAACAACAACACAAACACAAAACCAAAAATGAAACAACAACCACCAACTCTTGGAAATTTAAATTACTCAGAAAACAACAACAAATATCTCAGTCCGTTGTAACCCTATGTAACTAAATATAGTTAAAGTGATGTAAAATTAGCTTGGAAGCAAAAGCAGGTCATCTTTCTCTCCCTCCCCATCTCCTACTTTCCTCTCCCTGTACACCTTCTGCACTTTTTTCTTGCTTATTAAATGAAGGGGAGGTTGCAAATATTGATCAACCTTGGCTTGCTTAAACAGTGAAATTTTCCTTCTATTTTACTCAGGATGGGTAAAAGCCACTTCAGAAGCACTCCTTTCCTTGATTCTTATATATTTCCCTCTTCTCTTCGAGGCACTGTGTAGTGCCAACTGTGTTATTCTTAGGTAAGGACCTTTAAACTTCAGAAATACTTCTCCATCCAGCAAATATAATTTCTGAACAGGTTTCCCAAATGAGGCAGGTTTACCTCCAAGGTGTAAGTTCATCTGCAGAAAGAAGTATCGTGCTTGGATAATGATTAAATTATTAACAATAGGGAGTTGGTAATTCAAAGTTCAGCAAGTCAGTCATAAGATCTCAGTGTTTTGAAATCAGAAAGACTGTAGCAAAGCAAGGAATGTTTTTCCTAAAATGGAGAGATTGCACTACTGAAGTTTGGAGTAGATTTACACATGCACATAGTCATTTTGTTTAGTGATTCGGGATCATTAGACTCAGGACTCATTGCACATTTTGAAAAACACTACCAGAGAAAAAATGCAGCATTAGCTTTGGGTGGTGGTGTGAGTGCTGTTATATTGACCTGCCACTGACAGAATCCCAGAAGCTTTAAAGAGTGCATACTGATTTTGAAGCCTGTCCAGCCAATGTCGTCTGCGTCGTTTGCAAAATTTGCCTGAAAATTTCACAAGAACTTAGTTTCACTCAAGTTTCCAGTCCTACCCTTGATCCTGCCTGGAGCCTGGTCCTACACTCACAAATACATATTAAAAGAGAATTAGAAACATCATTTAGCCTGGTTGTTTTTAAAAGTTTCAGTTTTATTTTGCAATAAATTTTGGATGTAGGCTCAAAGAATCATGTTCCTGTGACAAGGGCAGATGTGTTTCAGCAAAGGAACTGCAGTGAGTCACAAGTTTTCTTTCTCTCTCTCTCATTTTTGTTTTCCTTAATCTGAGAAAGAAAATAGTAATCTAGACTGGAAAAAAGAAGTTTTGCTTTTTGTGGATGGGAAAAGCAGGAAAGTTCTGTTCCCAGATCTTGCAACAGACTTGGTGTGTGAGCAGGACACTGCACTTCAGCTCGCTGCATCTCAGCCCGTCCAGCTAAAAATGTGCCTGAACCAGTCGTGGCTGACTGATACCCTGCAAAGCACTTACTGATGCACAGAAAAACTGACTGCTTGGGTGATGTGGAGCCTCCTCCTTATTTTCAGAAAACAAAGGCAGCTAAAATTCGTTTGAACACTTTTCCAAACTTTATTTTTTCTCCATAGATTATTGTTTTATTTTACGTAGAGATTGCCAGCTCCCACCAGCAATGGAAAAGGATGTACTCTGGAGATACTCTCCCAACTACACTGTCTATGGACAACTTTGAAAAATTCTGGGTTAACCAATCCCTGCTTCATCACAGTGCATTAATTAAAAATTAATTCATGCTTGTAAATCACTTGCAGTTATGTAGAGAGAAGCAAAAATATTTATGTTGTTCCGTTTTTAGTTCCTTGAAAATTCTTGGAAATATATATTTTGTCATTCTTCTTTCTAAAATAACTGAATTGCTTTTATTTTATTTATGTGGCTTTTGTGAAACAGCAAAAAATTTTTTTCTCTTCATACCATGAATTTGGTTTGGTCTAAAAATCAGTTTTTGCCAAGGAAAATGCATTCCTTTGAGCAAAGACATTTCTTGGTCTCTATTGTGCACGCGAAGGCGTTAAGGTCAAAGGGTAAATTTCTCTTAGTTGCAGCCTATTTCCATGGGCTGAATCTTACATGATTAGCAGCGTTTGGCCACTACTGGGAGAGACTGGAGAGAAAGGAAGGTCGGGTGGGTGTCTTGGGAGAAAATCAGAGAGAATTACTATAAAATATGTGCAGTTAAGTGAGAAAATCAGCATCTGCTAGCTGTTTGTTTTCTTTTGGGGTTTTTTTGGAATTGGAGGAAATGTTATGAACACATTGGTTTTGGTTTGGTTATAATTCTGAAGGGACAAAGCAAGGAGGATGATGGTGGGAGCTCAGGGAATGCAAATAGGAGGTGAGCATTGGCAACAGAAGCCATAACAGCAATACTGTTTCCCGTGATGGCTTCAATCACATAGAAGATAAATTAGGCAAAGAGAGAAACAAGCCACCTCTCCAGGTTTCTATCAGCCCCAGTTAGCAAACTCTTCCATGAAAATCTTCTCCACTTTCCCAAAGCAAGAAGGAGCACCGGGAACTGCTGCAGCCACGCACGATGGCAGCAGAGGCTTCCCCAGCCCGTGCTTCTCAGGGCAGCAGTGCCCAGGTCTGGTGTTTTTGAGTTTTCTCTCATTTGGGAGATAAGGGGGTGAGGAGGGACACTGGGAAATGTTGCCATATTGAAACAAGCAAAACCAACCCAGATTCAGCCAAGGAGGCAAAGTCAAGCCCGGGAACCTCTCTGGACAGCTATAAAACCCCACAAAGATGTTGACCAAAGGGCTCAAAAGGATGAACCATCACACACTAAATACCCACCCTCTGCAGGTGGTGGGTGGTTTATCTCACCAGATCTTGTTCTGCAGGAGGGCTTGGTGCGACCACTTTTTCTCCCCCAAATCTGATTCTTTCTTTCCCCTTGTTGTGAACCAACAAGCCTGTGCACTATGGAGGGGGTTTGAGGCATTGATGGGGAGCAACAGAAGTCATCCTTCTCTACAAATCTGACAGCGCTCACAAGCCATTAAATAGAACATTTTGGTTACCTTGCAATTACAGTTTTGCAAGGGCACTACTCATGCCCCCACCTCCCCCTGAGGGAATGCCTTTCACTGATGGACAGATCTCCAAAATCCCCTTCCTTTGGGTGTTTCTGCTCCATGTTTGTCTATCACAGCACTGAATCCTGCCTTCCTGGGTTCACCTGAGCCTCGACTTACTACGTCTATCTCACTTCTTGAAAAGTCTCTCCCACAACCTGTTCAAGAGTGATTCGTTACAGCCAATATGGAACTGCGAATCTCTGTCAAAAGCACAGGAATTCTGAGAAAGAGGAGAGCATGCTCAGAAACAATAACACATGTGGCTGTCTCACACCAATGGCACAGGGAGCCCAAGGAAGTTTACACCTGCTTTGGAGATACTCCATTTCTGATCTGTTGGTGTTTAATGGCTGTGAATATTAAGTTAATGTTAGGAAAGTTATGGGTTTTGACATTGCCTTTGGCATTTATCATATCTATTGTCCTTCAGGGGATGCTGTGAAGCTCCAGTGTGAGGCCGATGAGGCAGACCACCATCCAGCCCGGCTGGCTCTAGGATGCAATAAATAAAGCATGGGGGAACATGCCGCAATGCCGTATGGTCCTTCCTTCAACTTCACAGCTGCATCCAGCCCTGCTTTTGCTGCTCCTCAAGCGCGAAACTCAGGTTTCTCTTCTTGCAGTCATTTCCACAACCTGCACTGGGACTTGTCCCCGAGTGCCAGCAGAGAAGAAAAAGATCCCGGTTTGTCGCTTCTGCTACCACGTCCATCGTGAAGGTACCCTTCTGCACCTCCCCACCAGCTGCATAGACAGGCACATTTCCAGGGGTGGCAGAGGGGGGCTGCTCCTCTCCCCTGCTTCTGCTGGGGACTGAACAAATCCTCTGATGGGCTTGGAATGGTGACAGCCTCCAGGTTTGGCTGCCATGGGAGGCTGTACCTCGGCTTTGCACACTTAACCGCCCCGAGTGCAGGCACGCTGTGTTCAGGCAAAAATGATGTCAAAGAGGTAAAACAAAGAGCATTGTGTTTGGCCTATCTTGCAAAAAATTATGCACTGAGAAAGAATAGCGCGGAAGTAGAGTAAGTACAAAATACACAGTGAAGTGTCTCGTTGCTTCTCTGAGACAAAGGCAGACAAAATTAATCAGCAATGATTTGTTGTGCCAGAAAATGCATGCTTCTGACTATCTGTGGCAGATTATTGCCAAGGAAATAGTTCCTCAATATCCCAGGCACATTCCTGACCTGTATATTATGAAGTTATTTCTGCTTTATGATTTGTAACCTGTAAAATGCCTGTGATCTTAATAAATGAGAGCTTGTTGCCTCCTGAAATCCACTGTATTTCATCTTTTGCTTTCCTCCTTTGGCAGTGTTGTTATTTAGACTGAGTTAACATTAGTATTCTCTCTGAGCATATACACTTCCATGAATTCGATATCATCGCTGTGAGCTAGCACCCTTAGGACGCTATGACACCATCCATATGACATATGATCATGGGTGGAAGCATAGCTGGAGGCTTTATGGAAAACACTGAGGATTTCCCAACCTGTGTATTTTTTTTTTTCTTTTCCCCACAAGGAAATATAATGGACTTTTTTAATTGCTTAATCGAGCCTATGACCCATGGCTAGTTCTTGAAACTTAATAGTAAACCCATGGAAAGCAAATGATACAGGGCTGTTTTATCAAAAGTCTTCCTATAGTACAATTCAAATTGCCTAAGGTACAGCCTGACACAGCTGAAAATGAAGGGGCTTATCGTCTGTCAATGTATGGAAAGTTTTCTGGCTGTTTACAGGAGTTTCTGGTGGCAGGAGAATAGCGGTGCTGCTTTCAGAGGTGACCATCCATCCTGGGTGCATCTTGGTGGAGCCCCTGGAGCCACCCAAGTCACCCCCAGTCAGACATACGGGAAAATCAATATCCATGGGAAAACCCAGAGTATGAATCCCCTCCATGCCACCCAGTGCCGCAGATGCAAACAGTACAAAAGGCGGCAACTTGTCCTTACTCTTACAAATTAAAGGACACCAAAAGTAATTTAGAAACCAAGCCTCCGACCCCACGCTCACAGGAGCGAGGCGTAAGCCTGTGTGAATGCTTTGACCCTTCACGCGATCCAAATTATTGCATCCATTTTCAGCTCACTACATTTTTAAAAAAAATGAGCATGCAATTGCATTATTAGGAATAACGTTCAGAGATAACGAGCATGGGAGTTATTGTGTTAATGTGCAGTGCTGTGCGTGGGAGAGGTGCACAGAGGGCAGCGTTTACCCCAAAATCCGTAAAACAAGTCCAGCCCCCACAAGTTCTGAAAAAGCCAGACATCTTCTGAAACCGTTTTACGAGTGCATATGGAGAAACTGCAGAAAATATAACTGTTTGTGAATAAAATGGAAATTAGTGCTGTTGTGTTCACCTGTAAGTTTTTCTTTAAAGCCAGTGATTGCATTTGAAACCTGCAATTCTCAACAAAAAGAGAAAAGTTCAGTGCTGATTGCTGGATATTTGGACCTCCCAGTGCAAACATTAACTGGCTGAGAGGCACTCTGGAATGTAATGAAGGAAACAATACTGGGAAAGGAGCCAAACGCAGAAACACTGGCGCCTGCAACCTAGGGATTTGCCTCCTAGTAATAGGAGCTGAACAAGGCCCAGCACTTCTGTTAGGCTGGAAATGACATACTGTGATCCTTGACTTAGCCAAAGGGATTTTAAATGGAGGAAAGAGCTGGCAAGACAAAATCTCCTGCACTTTTCACAGTGTTTTCTAAAACAAGCAAAGGAAATCAGGAGAAAAGACTGTAGTCTATTACATTTGATCCAGTTAAGTCAAGAGTGGAAGCTTTTTAACTGCTGTTATTATTTTTTATACTTTCTCATCATGTCACACCACCCAGAAAGCACAGACATAAAGCAGAAACTTGAAACTGCTTTCATTCAAGAAGAAGGGCACCCCAACATTGCGTTATTGACAGGAGGCCTGAAAAAACTGACAGCTGCAGAAATTGTACAGTTGAAGTTCAATTCCCAGGAGCAGGAACAATATACTGATGGTATTAATTCCGTTTGGAATTGTTAAAATAAGAAAAGGTTATGGACTGAGGAAGGGACCTGGGCTGGTGTTTTTTTTTTTTTCTTTCCTTTTTTTTTGGTGGTTTTTTTTTTTTTCCTGCTTGTAACAAAGGCAAACCTTCCTTCTTCCCTGGTGTCCTTGGACTGTCATCTCCAACCTTTTGAAACTGTATCTGATTATCCATGTGGCAATTAATCATAATTAAGCAGGCTTGAGATTTGGAAAGGTACAAAGAAGGTGGCTATAGATCTGGCTTTTGTCCTGAGTAACCTCTTTTTTTCTTTTTTGGCTGCTGAATCTTGTGTTTGGAGCCATGAGAAGGAGGACTGAAAAACTGAGAAGAAAAAAAAAAGAATGAAAAAGAGGCAGAAAAAACAGTACGTGTGTGCATGTGCGTGTGAGTGCGTGCATCTGCATGTGTGTTTTAACATCACAGTCGTGAGCATCCTGATTGTTCTTTCTTTCTCTTTTGGACATCATAGTCCCTAGAAACTAAGTTCCAGCAAACTTGGAAGCAGTCCGTTTCCAAGAGGAAGCTAGGTAACAAATTACCTTTCTAATGCCAAGTGATTTGGATCCATTCTTACAAACCAGATTTTTTCAATTTATTACAGGAAAACATTCAATCATTATACACTGGCACTCTGTCTGGGGCACATGGAATACCATTCTACCCACTCCGCCCACATCCAGTTTTTAAAGGCTTAGTAAGCCCAGAATGTCTTCTTATTAAATGTTTTATATATTTATAATTAAAATACTGGACTGGCATTAGAATCATTTTAACAGATGTAACCTGACACAGGCTTTCTCTGCCCAGGGTCAGGCTGGGAAACAATGGCTTCTTTAACTCCTGCGTTCTGCTCAGGTTTCTGTTTGCACATGGGTCCAATTTGTCCCATTTATGATTAGGTTTAAGTAAGTTGATGTGCTATTTATTTAGGAGAATTGCCATTTCAGACTATTACCATATTCCCCTACAATATACATTACAGTGTGGTCTATGCCTGCACTGTCCATTATTAGGTTATTATAGTCCCGAATATGGTCCCAATTCACCAAAACAACAACAACTAACTTGATTCAGGCATTAAGTGATTTACTGCAGCTCTTTACGTTGGAATTAATATACATACTGCTTGCAAAAGCCAGCACCCCCCCTCCTTGCCCCCAACCCTGAAGGCTTAAAAGGGCCATGTGCTGGCATGTGAAAGAGACTTAAATGTCTATGTAATTGATTTAAACATCAAGTATGAACACTGGACAGGGGAAACCAAAGGGGTAGGGTCTGTCATTTCGCAAAATACCGCAATCAAGGTGCTGCTCGAGGGTGGCAGAACGGGGCTTATCTGCGTGAGATGCTGGTAAGACCTCACTAGCCAGCCACTCCTTGCCCATCCCATGGAGCAGGGAGCCTGAGTTTCTCTCTGTTACTAATAAAACACGCTCACTTCATCTTTGATGCAGCACCGAGGCAAGAGTGGGTGTAATTTATAATGACTGGCCTAAAACGTATGGCTGTTTCTTTGCACTCCTCCTTCCCCAGCACAACCCCCTACCCTTGCCTTAGAGGAAGACATTTATTGAAACCAAAGCCCTTTTCAGCAGCTCTTCAGCTCCCCCCAGCTGTGGCAATCCCGCCCAGTCCCCTGCCGAACGACCAGTTGCCTTTCCCCATGCCATAGGCATCACCCCGCATGCCGCTAGGCTCGCCGGCCACCGCCACCGGTGCCAGCTTGGCTGGATGGTCTTCCACCAGAAAGTCTGAGATGCATTGACACTCAGCACCAGTGAGTGGGTCTTTTCATGGGTAAAACACACAATCAACAGCTGGAATGCACGCAATAATAAGTTAATAACCACAACGTTGGTACTTTCCAAAAACTACAATAAAATAGTGGCCGAGCAGAAAACAGCTCTATCACATTCACCATCTCTCCCTGGCACGCATTCCTCCCCTTTCATTTGCAATGAAGTCATTGGTCACTCTTTCTTCATCTGGGAAACAGCTAGGAGGTTCCCAATCCCCTCTTCAAAGGCTTCATTTTCGGAGTTCTGCTAGGCATGAACCCTGTGCCCATCAAGGAGGAACAGTGCTCTCACACCAGCTCTGCCCTGTGTTTATTGTTCGTTTCATGATGGACATCTATCCTAATGGTGTGCATTAGCCCGATACGGTGAAAATTTCTGGCTTTTGGAACTAGCAGTGTGACCACAAGTGTGGCTGTTGGCAGGATGACCCTGAGGGGTTGGTAAGCAAAGATGTCCAAGGACCCTGAGCCAGGCAGAGGAGTCTGTGGTGGCTCTACGTGGTGGGGCAGCAGGCAGGGGATGGTGCCTTGCCCCACACCAGTACCAAGTGTGTTGCGAGAGAAGCAGCTGACCCAAGAAGCAATACTAAAAGCAGCATAAAAAGAGTGGGGCAATAAGGATGGATTTCCAGCTTGAGTGCATACTCAGCTCAACAGGCATCAGTAAGGTCAGGTGGCATGCTGAATTCCTGCAACAGGAGAAGTAAAAGTAGAAATACTGCTGGTTCTGAACTTGGAGGAGCTAACGGCATTTATCAGTGACTACTGAAGAAATTCACTTCCAGGCCAAGGCTAAGGCTGTGAATGAAGATGAAATCTGAGCTTGCTGCTTGTACTGCTCTGAGGAGAGGTAGCAAGAAGCCATAAGATGTGCTACAGTCACTGCAGGCAAAGAAAGCCTCGATCTCTGCCCTCTCCACAGGCATCCAATGCACAGCACAACTTCTGTCCAGCTGCAGCATGTATTAGAGGGCTACTATTTTTGAGCTCGCAAGCCACCCAGTTAGTAAATCACAAATATACCTGCTTCAATTTACACATATGTGTTGCATGATCTGTCCTGAGAATAACCTCTTAACAAACTAAACCAAGCCCCGAAAGAGGTTAGAAAATGAAGTTAAATGCTTCACCATCTGGGACTCAACCATGGCTAGATTCAATATTTGGAGTGATGGGAAGGTAAAAAGCAATTGTTGTCCTGCATTTACCACTTTTTTTTTTCTTTTTTTTTTTTTTCCATAGAGATAAGAAGAGTAGAGAATAACTTCCTTTTTTTTTAAAATTATTTTTATTTGTTTTTGAATAGGGACTTTAAGGTGAGTCTTACTTCGTCATCCCCAGGAAAACAGTGTTGCTAAATACCCTTAAAACTACAAGCCTGGAGTCTGTGAGTGTTTCTGCCTTTTGGAGGTGAAGTAGATTTCACAATTCGGGATTCGGGTCTGTCTCCTCCAGTGCTGCAGCTATCCACTGAGCTGAGCTCCCACTTGCCTGCAGCCACATTGGTTTAGGACCCCTTCCAGGTCATTTGGAAGTCAGGCTTGGAGCCTGCTCCAGACACACAGCCACATAATGTAGAGCTATGAGAACTTGGGAAAACCTGCTTGGCAAAACCCTCCTTTTTATCCCTTTGGTTAAAAAACCCCAACCAAAACCCAAAATACAACTGGTGTTTCTCTCCCCCCAAAAAATCCCTAAATTGACCAAGCTCGTGAATCTTGCCTGAGTTTGATTAAAGCCAATGGGGTATTTTAAACTGAAGAGGGAAAAATCAGGGCAGCAAGAATTTTTTTTTTTTTTTTTTTTTTTTTTTTTAATTATGCTCTGGACTTTTTCCTCTAACGGACTCCCCGGCACAGCCCACCCTGCACACAGCCACTGGCACGTGCTGCCTTCTGCAGATGGATGACAAGCAGCAACACACAGCCCTGCAGAGCTGGCACATAGATGCTGGCATCACACTTGCCAGCTAGGCTGCGTTTGGGGGAGATGGCACACTGCTTCTGCATGGGGAAAGGGGGGGGAACCCTCCACTGGCACTAGCAGCCCCCCCAGCATTCAGCCACAGAGCTCATTCCCATTCCCAAGCCCTTTCCAAGGTGGCAGCAGGCGTGCTGCCTCAGGGGACGCTTCGGCTTTATCCTCCTTGTAAATCTGATCTCTTTAATTTTGTCGGGGTAGCAGTCCCTGCCGCAGGGACAGGGCTCTGGTCTTGCCAGCACCGAGGGGATTCGTTATGAGAAATGCTGAACGCAGCCCAGCCCGCGGCTCCCTGCTTACCAGCACACCGAGGTCTGATCCAGGCAGCGGGTGGAGGATGCTGAGCCCCCCTGGCAGTACAACGGGGCTCATTCCACAGCTCAGCCACAACAGACTATTCCTGCTCAGCATTTTTTTAAAGATTTTTTTATAATGACTATGACCTCCTGTGGGTGAGGATCACACCTAAGGTTGAGTGGCTTTCCCTTCAAAGAGTCCAGCCTGGACTTAGAGTAATCTGTGGAGGTGTTTCCCATCCTGACTTCTCCTGCCTTTCCTTGCACACATGAAGTGATGCTGTGGGTCAAAACTATATATCCCGATTGCTGAGAAGACAGACAGGAGTAACAGTAGGAAAACACAAGAGAAGAAAGTCTCAGGGGGGCAGAAAACTGAGCTCTGCTTAGAAATGTCTGTGGAGCTTATACCCTACACCACGGCCACTGCATCACTCCTGCCCTGCAGCTGTGGCAACCTCCAATGCAAAGATGAAAGCCAGAAAAGCTGTGAATTGCTGTGGGCAGACAGCAGGGGAAATGGCCAGCCGGAGGGTGACTTGTGGGGTTGGGGAACACATGGAGTCTCACCTCCCACTCAGAGCAGGTCCAACAAGATCAGAGTGAGTTGGCTGTAGGTGTAAGTGAAAGAAGTAGAAAGTGTATGGGCTGTTAAATTTCCCCAAGGCTCCTTACATTCGAATTCTGCTATTAGACCAAGCACGGTATTGCTCTTGTTCCTACAATGGTCCTAAAAACGTTGAGAAGTCTTGGTCTGTTTCCAAATCTGGAGCCACTGAAGGACTTCAGAATCATCCTAAGGCTACCTGGCAGCATGTGCAACAGAAGGTGTAGTGCCACGCTAACGTTTTAGCAGCTCCCCATCTCTTTAGTACAAGCTTTGTCTGTGTTATGGGACGATGATTTCAGAATTTGTTTAGCAAACTTGCAGCATCATGGTCTGGAGATTGCAATAGAGAAGTAAGAAATACAGTTAATACTGCCAGCAAAGACTTTCCCTGAAAATTATGCTGATATCCATTTTAGGTTGTGCATTAGCTTTTGTAGGCTGAAACCAGCAGTTGTTGTACTTTGATCAGTTCCTTAACCAGAGGGAGGGAGAAGCCACCTTTGCTTCCCACCTCTGTTTTGTGGGGGAGCTACAAGCAAAGAGAAAATAAGAAATAGGTCTGTAATCCTGAAGATCCTTTCAATTTGGATATTCACACTGTCACTCTTCTGGAGCTACCATCCTCTATGACTATTGACTGTTTCTGTTCTGGTTATGTTAGTTCAGAGGAAAGAAAATTACTTGGTTTGTTTTTTTCTTTTTCCCTCCCAAAGTGTTCTTAATAGTTCAACTTGGTGGACTAAGTATCCAGAACAAGCCACCCTTTTGGGGATTTTATATTGCCATGCATAATCTATAATTTTGCATATACCTGCTAGTATAAGGTATATGATTGACGGTCAAATCTCAGAAGTCAGTTTTTAAGACTATTAATACTGGGTTTTTAGGTTTTGCTAATTGTAGTGGAAGGCTATTTCTAGAGGTCATATAGTTCCAACTCCCACTTACGGAGATCCAACTTGATCAAATTGTCTTGTCCAGGCAAATTTTATATATCTCCAGCATGTCTGATTCAGATACCTCTGTACTGTAGATATCTCCAAAATACACAGATATGAAACATGAACAAAAACTCAAATGTAGCCTCCCCCAAGCCATTTACATTCAATTCTCAACAGTTTTGGGGTTTGTTTTTTGGTTTTTTGTTTGTTTGTTTTTTTTTTTTTTTTTTTTTTTTGCTTTTCTGAGCAGTGATCTTTCCAAGAGCTGAGCTCAACTCAGGGCTGGAATTGTTCGCAAGAAAACCCTGTTTAAAAGTCTGTTGTAGTACAGATCAAACTGAGGAAACATCAGCCTGCCATCTGGAGTCGGACCGAGAGGTGGAACAGCACCAGGTTTGTGGCGATCAGAAACACCCAGCTACTACCGGCACGGTGCAGCGGGACGGAGCTGGAAACAACCTGTGACAGAGTATCCCTGGAATACATGAAAATTGGCTCAGGATACGGCTCTGCCTGGAGCCGGGAAGATGGGCAGTGCCAGCAGGTATGGCAGCCTGGGCATCCCTGGGGGGAGGCAACCGAGCCTCTGGCTCTGCCAAGCTCTGCTCATTGCTAAATCACAGCACCTCTCTTCTCTCACACTTCTTTTTTTTTTTTCTTTTTCTCCCCCATTTGCTTCTTGTTTACTCTGGCCTTGAACTGCTTAGCTTTGCTCCAGGCACAAAACCAAGTGGCTTTCCTCTTGTTCTTTTTGTACCTGGCCTCAGATACAGCAAACTGAGTCCTTAAGGAAAATACAAGGCACTTTATGTTGGCTCCCTCAATACTGAATAAAACCCCACAGAAGACCCCGTTCCCACACAGCCAAATTTTACAGTCTAGGAGCAAGCACTCTCCTCCCCATCTCTAGGGAAGTGGAGAGACTGTATTTATTTTAGCAGACCGTTCATTAACTATCAGGATAAGGATGAATGGATGCATTCCGTTAGAGAAAACGGGGGGTATAAAAGTGCAGCTGACAGGTAAGCCCTGTAGGTACTTCTCAAAGCACCTGGAACTGCAGAGAACCACTGCAGAACTACAAGAAATCATTTTCCAAGGCAACTGCTCTCACTGGTCTTTTGGAGCTATTGAGAAAATAATAACGCTTCAAGGCACTGTTTCAGGGCCTTCCTTTAAACGAAGGTGAGCCTTTCCTTTGGTTTCAGTTTGTTTCAGATCAGGACCTTAACTGCAGCCCTTGGACCTGTTTGACCCCAGATTTGCCTCGCGCAACCCCGCCGTACCCAAGCTGCGGCCAGAGCCCGAGCTGGCGGCACAGTGATCTCACTTGGCTCTGGCTTTTGGTAAAATGCGAATTTCCTGCTGGCTCTGCTTTGTGCATTCGGATTTTCTGCAGCCGAGCTCTTCACTCCCAGATCTGGGAGGAATAATCAAGAAGAAAGTGGATGTCAGGAAACGAAGCTCACAAGCGCTGAGGGTTTGCTTTCCTCTGTGGAAAGCAGGGAGGCTGCGGGTGCGGGGTTGGGAGCTGCCCGCTGCTCCTGCGAGCTTCCCCTAGCAAATGTCAGCTCCCCGCTCCATCATGCATTTACCTTTACAGCTTCGATGAAATGACAGCTACGAGATGTTGCTTTGCAGGAGGGAATAGCTCAGGTCATATTCTCGGCTAATGCAAAATGGCATAATGAAATGCTGATTGATACCCGCCAGTAGCCTGGCTCACTAGTTAGTTAACGCAAATGCAGGTAAAATCCTTGTTAATCTAAAATTTCAAAGCCTCGGTGGCCCTTGATTCTTGGAGGGAAGGTGCAGCCACAGCGTGCAGCTACAGGTGGCCTCTGTCCTTTAACATTGAGGCTTTGAAGAGGCTTAGATACTGATGGCAAGTGCTAACACAATTCTTAGAGATTAAAATGAAATCAGGAAAGGTGCACTCAGAAACCCAAAGGAAGGCTATTCAAAGCTAAGATTGGTTGTGTGGCTGTGCAGACCTCAAGCTGGAACTTATATATTTCCAGACTTTCTCAAGTTGGCTGAGTTTCTTCAAAACTGAGTATTTCCAGCCCCTCCGTGCGACTCAGCCTCACCACGTCAAGCCAGGATGCGTGCACAGCTCCCCATTGCCAGGTAAAATGCTGCTACCAGAAAAGTGACCATCATTGAAGGATGAGTCTGTGCAGTTTTTCTGACAGCAAACCTAAGCCTAGAAAGGAGAACCAGCGTTACTCCATAACCGACCATTTTGCCTCGGTGTTCACTTTTTTTGTGGGAAATATCAGCATTTTGTGGTCAAGCTCATTATTTGCTTTGTACGAGACCAGGGTGTTTTAAGCCAGGAAATGAGCTCTGCTACTCATTCATGTAATCAAAGGGCTGAGTATTCTTACTGATATTTAATACATTTCATCTACATCTTTTAATGCATACATTGAAGTATACTGTGTCTTTAAAAAAAATCTCAGCTTTGACTGTTAATTTAGCTTCCTACATACAGTCTCATTTACTGTTATCTATTTTTATTCTCACTGGGGATTAGGTAAGCAACTAGCAGTATTTCCAGCTGTCCTTTTTGCATCACTATTTGAAAACTGTGTAGACCACAAAGAACATAATTACAAAAACAAATTGCTAGTACAACTGCTCTGTTAATAAGCAGGGACCTGTTGTAAGTTCTGAAACTCAGAGAGACCATTTCAGTCTTCTGTTTTCATTAAACTGCGGCTGCAGAGAGCAGATATAATTGCATTTCTTTTCTTTTTAAAGGCTACAGGTTACCTGAAGTAATTTGTATATTACTTTTTTCTCTGTAAGTCCAAATCAGTTCTCTCAATGGAAAACATTACATACTAGAGGTCATTCCACAAGTGTTTTGCATTAGTGCAAAAATTGCATTCATGTACTAAGATGTTTAAGCACCTACAAAGTTGTCGCCAAACATCTGCACTTCTGGTAGCACTAAATCAGCCGGGTACGTACGCAAAGCCAATGTAATTTATCTGTCAGGCAGTATTTCATTTAAAACATATTCCTGTAAAATATGAAATACTTAGAGGCACCCACTTTCCTATTTGAGTTTGACGTTTTCCATTACTGCACAGGCAAAATTGTCTTTTTAATGGAGCAAGAAAATCTTTGTGCACCAGGGCTCTAGCATTAGGAAAGGGGTTTCAATTTGCATTATGTTAATAGGCAATTATCAGTGTAGGAAAAATGGTGTGTGTGTTTTGGGGGGGGCTGCTACCTCTGCTCTGCCCTGAAGCACTGGGGCTGGGATGATGCCGGACCAGGTGAGACTTTCTCCTGTGACTCCACCACAAAGGACCTCAGCATGTGATCCAAAGCTAAATACGAAGAAGCCAAGGTGCTGTTTCATAGCACTAGAGAGAAAGCCAGGTGAGCTTTATGAAGCTTGAGTTTAACCTTTGACTCAGATTTATGCGAGGAACCCTTCTAAGTCTGGAAATACCTGGTACTGTGTTTTACCATTCCCCATGATCTAAGAGACTTACGCTCCATGTAGGCTATGGCACCAACACGTGTATTTTTACAGTTCATGATCCAAATTGTTTATGCAGAAAATCTGAGCTGGAGGTTGATGGAGAAATAATCTCATTTTGTCCTATTCTTCACATTCTACAAGGTACAGTGTTAATAAAACTTTTTCAATAAACAAACTAACCAGCCGTAAGTTGCTGCTTTTAATATAAGACACAAAGTGTCTGTATGATTTTTCCAGATTCTGCACCTGATTAATGACATACCACTTTGGCTGAATTTATGTTCAGGGAAAGTGCAGGGTGTACTTCCTTCACAAACAGAAACAATATGTGCAGGCTCCTTCTCTTACCTGCACCAGATGCCCAAGTGAGGAGGAGGAGAAGCGGCAGGGAAACCTCCCCACTGCGCTGGGTTCTTGGCCAAAGCGGAGGTAGAGGAGGGTGGCCAAGATCTGGGGACAGAGAATGTATTTAGGTTTATTTATTTAGGTTTTGCCCTCCCACATATGAACCAAAAGTTGCAGTCTGCAAACTGCTGGCTGCTGGCACTGAAGCACTTTGAAGCTATTCCACTAATGTAAGTTAATTCAATGCATGATATATACAAAATGAACAAATACAAGTAACTGGAGAAATGGAATATCCACTCACAGCAAAGACAACGAAAGTCATCAAATCCATCATAATTTTAAACATCAAAGCAATTTCTGATTGTACCAGAAGGCAGCATAGGTTCTGGATCAGGGATTTAAAGAAATGCATTGGTACATTCTGGATATTGATAATTTCAAAATTATGTTCTTAGCAGTGATAAAACAACATTCATAGAATCACAGCATGGTTTGGACGGGAAGGGACCTTGAAGACCACCCAGTCCCACCCCGTGCCCCGGGCAGGGCCCCCTCCCCCCAGCCCAGGCTGCCCCCAGCCCCATCCAGCCTGGCCTTGAGCACTGCCAGGGATGGGGCACCCACAGCTGCTCTGGGCAGCCTGGGCCAGCGCCTCGCCGCCCTCACGGGGAACAATTTCTGCCTCACAGCTCATCTGCATCTCCCCTCTCTCAGCTTAAGGCCATTCCCCCTCATCATATCATTGCATGCCCTCGTTAAAAGTCACCTCTGCTCTGTATCTGATAATGCAGTTGTATATAAATTAGCCTACACAGTGTATTGCAAGTGAAAATTGAGGTCTTAATGAAGTGATAGAAAACTTGCTGTGTAAGTATACGAAGCCAGGACAAGACTCTACATTTTAAAAACATTCCAAATGTTTGTCCAAAAAATAAAACAGTCTCCATGTTTAAGAGGCCCATATGCATCAGCAGCAAAGTTAACTGGAATGAAGAATGCTTAACATTAATATATGTTGTTTTATCCTAGAAAACTTTAACTCCCATCCTCATCTCTGATGCCCATTTCCAACCGTGACTAAATATTAGGAACTTGTTACTTTATGTCTGGTCAGAATAAGCGGAGGAAAACTGCACCACACCATGTCATATAGAAGCCTGCAAAGCCAGCCACAGTGGAGATGAAGGAACGTGGTTGGAACTGCCAATCAGAACTGATGGGCATAGAATCTGGTCGTTGGATTTTGCCATGAACAAGGGACACAAGTACCAGACCACCCAAGGTCAGACCCAGCATGTAGGTCTTGAAGCAAAACGGTCAGAGGACTACGTCAGATACGGACATCCCACACCAGACCATGCCTCTGGCAAAGGCTACGTCCAGCATTTCTTTCTAAGCTATCATGGAAACAGCAACACAACCTTCATCAAAGCAGACCCGGGTGTAAAAATGTTTTGGTCCGTGAATGTATTGCTCTGATACATCTTTTAGATCACTGGCTCAAAGCCTCCCTCTGCCCCATTTCTCCCACCCAGAGCACAACAGAAGGATTTTCATGGGAATGGTTGCCAGCTGCCTGCTGGAGAGAGTTCCTCAGGAGGATACGGTCTACCTGCAACAGGGCAGAAGGCAGAAGACAATCTGCAAAGAGGGAGGTTTCTGGGCAAGCTCCGTGGGCTGAAAGGGGGGGTGAAACCAAGTACTTGCTTACACTGTTGGCCTAACTTTTAAATCAGTTTTTAATTGCATGAAAAGCCATCCTCATCCCTTTTGATTACATCCTTCTATCGCCCTCAGAACCACAGCATCTGAACATCTTATTAATAAAAGCTATTTTGGAAAATAAAACTCCTTTGGAATATATGAGGATTAACACTATGTATAGACCACGATGGCTTAAAAGAGATTGTTATGGTCTATTGTGCAAATACATATTTACTAGAGCTTTTGAAATACAGATCATGCAAATATGTATTCAGGGACTTTTAAAAATGCAGATTATTGACCTGACAGATCATAAAGGCTCCTTTGAAACCATTCTGGGTTACAGTATCATGTAAATACTTATTTAGGCAATTTTTAAAAATCTTTGCTAGTACAGTCAGTGAAAATCCTCATGAAAATAAATGTTTTTCTCACCTGACAGCTACAATGATTCAGAAAGCTAAATACCTTCCTCCCACACATTTACAAAATCCAGCTCCATCCTACCTGGGGACGGCAAAGCTGTATTCTGCAGGGTATAACATCACCTGTCAGGGAGGTGGTCACCACCCCAAGGCTGCAGAATAAATCCTTCTTGTTTCACAACCACCTGGTGAGCCCTTGGCTGGACATGCAGCTCTTCACCCCCAGCTGTTGGAGAGGACAATGGGGTGACATGTCTTGGGACAGACCTGGGCAAGCCCAGAGAGCACCTACATAGTCCTTGCATGCCTGGGTGTCCCACCCTGGCCACCCACATACTACTGATAGGGCAGAGTGGTCCCAGCTCTCAGAGCAGAGGGAGAGCTGGTTTGGGTGAGAGCTGGCACTGGAGTTACCTGGGTCTGAAGCAGAGCTGGGGTTGGGGCAGTTGAGACTCTCGTCCTCTAAAAATCCATGTGCTAAAGTATGTGCTACAGCTCACGTTTTAGCTGTTCAGGTGTTGTCTCTGAGTTAGGAAGATGGCCAGCAGCACTTTGGCAAGCTCTTCCAGCTCCCCATGAGTAAGAAATAACCTTGTCCTCAGCAGAAGAGAGTGTGTTTCCAGAGGTCATGACGAGGTGTGATAGCAGCAAAGGATGGGAGGTTGTGCTCTCCAACACCTTCCCCGTGCTCACGGTTTGGGCAGCGCCTTGAAGCTGCCTGTGAAGTGCAGGATCAGGTGGGGACACATGCTGCATCCATAAACATGGCCATGGAGCAGACAGACTGGAAAGCCTATCCAGAAAGCATCACCTGTAGCCAGAGGAGGGTAATACAAGGGGATGGTGATTAAATATTTTATAGCAAAGAGAGAAAAATGAGTATTCCTCTTGTACAAGCCACGTCCAACCAGCCAGGAAGGTGTGACTTCCAACTTCCACGGCACAGGCTGCATTTCAGCTTGTCACTTTGGGGATGAAAAGAGTATTTCTTATTAGCAATTTCCTGAACCAATTGATATTCCCAGTTTTACACAGATCTCTGATTGTTCAATATTACATCAATAATATAATGGCATTTGTTAATTCATGTTCATGTGCACAATTAAGAAAGCAAAAGCAACCTTTTATATACATGGCCCAGTAGTACAGTGGCTGTTACGTTTTGTTATGTGTTATAATAACACAGTCTTCCAAGAATTTGTGTATGTGTGTTAAACTGATTGTGCCAGGTGATTGTAATATTCCTGGAGCACAGACACTGCCTTGATGAATAGTGGTGTAAATGCTCCAGCAATTTTGCACATAAATGTGTCAGCTCTGGTCTACATAATGGAGAGAGGTCCTTTCATGGACTGGATAAAAGCAGGTTTATGAATCATGGAAAAACATGCTTCCCATAGAAAAAAGCATGTTATGTGAATTTTCTTCGGAAAGTCCTCAAAAAAAGAAAACCACAAACCAAACCTACCTGGAATCTGGCCAGAGCATTTTGGTGCTCTTTTGTCATTCTGATAGTTGAAGAGAGCTGTTCATGGTGATTAACAAGGGTGTGTGGGTTTGGGGTTTTTTAAGATACAACTACAAACAAAAGGCAGTAAATTTAATTTTCATTAGGGTAGAATTACTGCTCTCTTACTATGAGCAGGAATACACATTAACAAAAACTCCTTGTTACTTTCTCTCTGCAGATCTGGCTTCTATTTTCCTCGGCTATAGGAAGGTTTGACTTTGCATTCACGATTCAACAAGGCACCATAAAATCTCCCGCAAGAAAATTTACTGTAGGTATATAGTAAATCACGTAAGGGGTATGCACGCTCATTTACAAAACACAGACTTGTTCCATTGTATGAGCAACAATTAAGGGGCGCACCTCATGCACACCCCATTTTTAATGCTATTTGCTGGCATTTGGACAATCTAAGACAATAAAAAGTATCTCACAGTGTTATAAACAGAGCTGCATGGCAAAACCAAACTTTAGGCAGAGTTTTCACAACTGGTTTTAAATACTAAAATATTTTCTGGAGTTCTGAAATCAGCTTCTGCCAATTTTCTGCTCAGGTGATTCCCACTTCTGGGAGAGACACATTCTTGCTGATGGCAGAGCTACATTAGACTGTGGCCGCAGATTCAGTGCCAGCAAGAAACCTGCACAAAGCTCGGCTTCAGAAAGCAGTAGTCAGGCTTTGCTTCTTAGCTCAACCCCGGCTTGTGAGCTCTTCCCACCTGAAAAATAGTCCTGCATCCATTGGGAACTTTAAAGCTGTTATAAATGGCTACCCTCTGAATGCTACAAACTTCACGGTGCAAACGGCCATCTCGGCATTGCACTTGGGCTAAATAAAAGAACAAACTCTCTTTTCCATTTGTGCAAGGATGCTGCAAGCCTGAGCTGGGGTATCTAGGTTAGATTCGTTTCCATTTCATTTTACATGTTATGTGAGGGGCATGCATCATTGTTGCTACTTTTGATGACAAACTTTTATCCCAGTGGGATCTTTCCTGAAAGAGCGCATAAGAGAGAGTTAAACACCACCCTGCCCTCTGGGGTTTGATGCCCTTTCTCTGTTGCACGTTCTGTCCTGTTACTGCTGTGTTAAGGAGAGAGAAAGGATTTTGTGCATTGGTGTGCTAGCCTTTTAGCTTCATAGGGAATTTCAGGAAGCAAACCACAGAAAGGCAGTAAACCCCACCTGCTTTGCTAGTTGTTTAGGTGCCGATGGGAGGCAGAGCAAGGGAGAAGACCCAGGAGGGATGCTCATGTCCCCATGTGCCAGCGTAGGGTTGATGCCATGGGCACCCTCTGCCCAGCCCCGCATGCCCGACTGCTTCTGGGCCTCCAACATGCACAGGCCCTGGGGCAAGTCTTCACAGTAAGAACTGTGAAGAAGTGATATATGAAGGCTTCTGCTATTACTCCTAGATTCTCTTATGCAGTGGAGCCACTTACTTCTTTCTCTCCATTCATAATGATCTTGGACTTCCTTCAGAGGTGCTTCTTACATGAGATTCCAGAAGATGAATTTTAAATTCTAAAAGCCAAGTTCTTCAGAGTGCGTGGACAGGAACTGAGTAACTAACTGTAACTAATTAGCCTAGTCACAAGGCCATCCTCCATCACCATCCACTGGTCAAACCCACCCCAGCAGCTAGAATTAGGGGATTTGGGGAAAACTGATGCTGCCGCAGGGCCATAAACAGAGGAGTGCACCTGAAGTAGCCGTGACCCCCCCGGGGAGTGCTGGGGGAAGTGAGAAGCTGGTTACTGCAAAGACAAGTGACTGTGAAATCCTGTTTCATTCTTCCTGCAATAAAAGTGTGTTAGCTCTTCAAGGAAGCGTTTGCGGGGCTGTGCCACATCCCTCTTGCGGGGGCAGGACAGCATGTGTGCCTGCAGCCCCTGCCACTCCTCCCAGGACCAGCACAGCCCCATGGCCACAAGTAATTGTGCAAAACTACAGTGGTGGTTTCAGCAGCCAGGAAGGCTTCTGCTTTGTGCCTCTGCGAGCCGATGCTGCGTCGTGTTGATACCCTCAGCCATGCTACATTTTGCACTTGGGTACTCAGTCTTGACATAGATGCACAGGAAACACATACTATATGTATTAGTAAGCAATAAAGATAATTCAGTTAGGTTTTAACTTCTGTGGCTAGGTTCTCTTTGTTTTTTAGTAGACTGGCAGCTGACCTCCACAGGAAGCTGTATTTGGACAGTGGTGAAATAACATTTTAAGGATGCAGGGCTCTGCCAGGGACATTTGGGCATCCATCAGCCTTCCCTGCCTGCCTTTTGATTTTCCTTTCTTTACCTTATCACTACAAATGCTTTACCTTGGGTTACCTAAATGCTCACTTAAGGAGTGTATATTCAAATTTCATCAGGGAAAAAAAATAAAATCTAACAATGCTATTATCTCACAAAAACCTGGTTAAGTCAACAGTCTTCTTTATGGTTTTATTCTCCTCCAGCTGAACTCGTTATTTCCTTTTCACTAAGGACCATGGTATAGAATCAAGCCCTTACGCATGAAATACAAAACCCTCATCTTTTTGAGGCTGAAGGTGTTTGTTAAGAGACAAGACACAGAATTTCATACAGCTCCAGCTACCTTCACATTCATCAGCTGATACCTTTTAGATTAGTGAGAAGCAAACAAAAGTCACTGAAAGTGTAACCCAAGTACCAGAAGAATATAAATTCACATTTTTAATTTATACAGCACAGCTTCTGAAAAATTCCTCCTCCCAAATCTTACCTCAAATGTGTTCATTTTCCTTACACTTCTGATCTCAAATAACCTTGGAGGTTTCACACAATGCAGAGGAACCCCAGAAAATAATAAAGGCATTTTGTGATATACTGCTTAGTCTCTGGGATAAACCTGGAGCACTGACTTGTATAGCTAGAAGCTTATTTTTAGATCCTCCAGAGAATATGTGTGAAAAAGGAAAGAGAGAAAGAAAGAACAATTTAAATCATCATAACTTCATAAAACAGATTTTTTTTGTAAGATTATTTGATAAAATGTAGCTGAAAATATATTTACAATCAAAATGGGTTTACTGTGATTTTAAAGCCTTTGCCTAAAAAAAAAAAAAAAAAAAAAAAAAAAGTGTTTGCTTTGCATTAGCTCCTCCAAGAGGCCAAAACTGTTAAAAAAAAAAAAAAAAAGTTAATGACGGTGCCTATTTTTGCTATATTATTGGAATGGCCTGTCTAAACCCAGACCCTTTTCTCCTTGGGGAGTGGGATGGCTGCCTTTGGAGGGGGGTTGCAAGGGAGCTCTAGCCCTGATGCACTTTCCGTGGTGGCCCCCAGCTCTGCCGTGGGGATCTCAGCAGAACAGAGTGTGGGGGCAGCCGTTCCCCTGGGAAAGGGCAGGAGCACAGCGAGGTTCCCCCCAGGACTTGCCCACCACCTGGCACCACGGGCACCTCCACGGCTGAACCCCAGCTGACGGATGGCACAGAAGGAAAACAGGCTCAGGACGCTGGTAAATTGTAATTTTTTTTCTCCTTCCTCCTCTTCCCCTACCCTTCCTTTATTTTTCTTTTCCCTTTTCTTTTCCTTTCTTCTGTTGCCTTTGCAGAAAGGTGAGGCCTCTGCAGAAGGGCCAGGAGGGAGCAGGCTGGGTGGGAAAGGAAGTATATTTTACGGCACTTTCATTACTCAACTTGATGAGAGCTAATAAAAATTCTTAATTGAAAATAAGTACCTTAATGACAATATCATAATCAGGAGTTATATTTCCTATTTATTTCAATATAAAATACCTTGCTTTCTGAACGAATCAGAGCAAATTATTCAGAACAGTTCTACTTTTTGGCTAACACATTAGAAAGATAGTTAATACAGTTTTAAGTAGAATCACCTGCGGTAGGTTTTTCATTGCAACTTTCTTTTCTGTTGCTAAAAACAATATTAGATAGTCTCCTAATTGTTATTGAAACATATACGGTTGCTTTCTCATATCTTTATTTGGCTTTTCAGCTGGGGAGTCAGCATTTAATCCAGCCATTTGTGACATGGTTAACACCCACAATCATTTCCTGTTATGCCTCACACTGACTATAGTGGGCTGCTGTATATTTTCCAACGCCCACTCTGCTGTCTTTACAATCAGATTATGCCATTAGACATAGACAATGAATCACTGTAATTGTTCTAATATGGCCAAACTGCCAGCAAGCATTAACCCTTTCTCGGGAGTTTGTAGTTAATTCTGTATGGACCTGTGGTTACAAGGTTCTAGAGACTTCGGGGGATTTATACTATGGAAAAGTTCATTTTAGTTAATAAAATAACATTTAAAGTGCTTGATTTGGTTTCTATGGCGTGAATGAGAAGTCTAAGCAAAGACAACGAAGAAAAAGTTAATAAAGATAAAAACTGTGAATAGCTATTTTTAATCATAAGATCTGGAGTGAATTTTTGTAGAAAACGGCTTCAAAAAGAGAGAAAAGCACTTGCATATTCTGGGTTGGAAAATGAAATAATTTTGTGCTTCTTCAAAAGTTTTCTTTAGGATGTAACAAAGGCACAAAGCCAAACATACAGTCTACATATCCCACCCTAGCTACAGTGCTATGGAATGACTCTTCACACATACATTCATGTTGACATACTACACAAATGCTTCAAGGATACATGTTTCCAAAATCCTTTTGTTCAAATACTTGCTGTAAACTGGCTACTGATCAAAGCGGTGCTACCCTTTGCAGTAAGTAGAGGACTAATTGGAAATCAAAAGTCTATTAGCATTGGAAATGCCATTTCTACAGTGGTCTGGAGATTTTGCAAATAATTTGTTTAGGCCCCAAACTAACCATCATTAAATGAATGAAAGTCTCTATACAGACACCTTTTGACATTAATTTAGGCTGGTAATGTATCAGATTAGAGCTTAATATGAAATTCTGACTTGGGTAATTAAAATCTTATTACTTAAGTGGATATTCTCAGTTTAATGTGGATACGGGGAATCAGCTTGCCCTGCTCTACCCTTAGTCAATAGTAAGGAGTGAACCTAAAGCAGGAGGAGAGGGACAAGATCAGGCACCATGGATGCTGTGCCCGTCTCCTCTCTAGATCTCACAGCAGTAGAGGATATGCAATCACCTTTAAATTGTTCCTTTCATCTACTCATTTCTTCATATACACTGGCACACATAGTTTCTTGAAACAAGTATGCTGGTTATAAGAAAATCTAGAAGAGAATAAGTGAAAAACACACCTTTTTCTCTCTCTCTCTTTTTTTTTTTTTTTTTTGTGGGTTTTTTTGTTTTGTTTTGTTTTGGGTTTTTTTGTTTTTTTCTTTTTGAGAACTCTTCAATGCTCCTGTAGGGAAGGAAACGAATGAGTCAAAAAACTATTCGTTAAATATAGGGAGAACAACACCTGCCCCCACAATGCAGAAAATCTAGGCAGAAACATAACAAAGAAAACATGAAATTCCAGTGCCATATATAGGAAATACATACTGAGGGCAGCAAGGCACTGGCACAAGTTGCCCAGGGTGCCCCATCCCTGGCAGTGCTCAAGGCCAGGCTGGATGGGGCTGGGAGCAGCCTGGGCTGGGGGGAGGGGGCCCTGCCCAGGGCACGGGGTGGGACTGGGTGGGCTTCAAGGTCCCTCCCAACCCAAACCGTTCTGTGATTCTGTGATTCCATGATTTTATGATTCTATGATATATATGCATAGAATTAGGGAAGGCACTGGTGCAGAAAACTGAATTATTTTAAACCCAAGAGAAGTCTTGGAAAAAGTAATGTAGTAATGAAAGTTTTAAGCATTGAGTTCAGGTAAAAATGCAGAAGACATGCGATACAAATATCTTGATAGCTCAAGGACTAAGCAAAACTGTGTGTCAACAGGGGATGTAGGAGCTTATTTGTGTGAACAGGGCATCAGCTGGCAGCAAGACCCAATGTTGCTGGTGGCAAACCTTTTCTTGGTATATACAGCCCTGTGGCAAATCTTATGCCATTGAACCACACACTCCAGTTTTGGACCAAAGCTGCTTTACTGGTTGCACACCTCTCTGACTCAGTGTTGGTGGTTGGCACTTGCACTCATTGTAGGCTGAATCTCCAGCAAAGCCGAGGTCCCAGTCTCCTGCCATTGAGTGTCCGTCATGAGACATGGGAAAGGGATGCAAACTGTGTCCTGCCTGGGACCTTCAGTTCTGAGCTTGCAAATCCTGTATCTTTTAATGAGAATGTGTATGAGCAAGATATGACTAAGGACTGGGGAATCCAGCCTGCTATATGTAATGTGCTTTAGGAACTTTTGGGATGAAGCTGCTTTATAAATGCCAGATACATCACCATTACTTTCACTTCAGCTTTTATAACTTTGGCAAAAATGTTCCTGTCAGGATGAAACTTGGCCTGCTTCTCCTGGGCTTGGGAGGGAACCTTTTTTTTCCAAATCTGAGGAATCTGGTTTGGCAGAATTTCAGTTAATTTAATGCAGGAAGGTTGAAAACATTTGACACTAAGACCTTTTTCTGAACTCAGCTCAAGAAAGCTTTGTCTTTAAATGCCAAATTTGGCAAGCTTTTACGAGGCTCTTTTTTGGAAGATTTTCCAAAAAACACGCAGTCTCCTACATTTCTTAGTAACATATGTTGCACTTGCCATTCTTAATCTAGTTTCTTAAATAATTCACTACTGTTGGTACATAAGGTACTTTTATACTTACTGAACTGAACATATATTTCAATATGTTTAAATCATATTTGAAAATCAGTTTGCAAACAGGGCACCACATCACCTAGTGTTTGATCTAATCACAGAGTGCACTGCCATTTCACTTGATCCAAAGATTGTTGAAGTTAATGTTAGGATTCCTTTCAACTGCATTCAGCCAATAGCACATGTGAAACAGAGCAAAAGTTTTTGACAAGCAGAAGTGATCTGAAACTTACTGGATATTTTATTTCATTATTGCAGGATAACATTATTTGGAAAGAAGAGAAATGGTAAGCAATATATATATACATATATATGTATATATGTATGTATGAAAAAGAATTACTGGAAGCATCTTGGGAAGGCAATAAAGTACCTAATGATAGCTAGCTAGCTAGACAGATAGGATAGACATTGAACATGTGAGGAAAAAAAACCCATTATTCACAGCACACTCGGTGCAGCTCACCAGATCCTTTTGAGAAGGACTCATAGCAAACACAGTATTGTGCATGTTTTTGCCATGCTGCAGCGGAGTACAAACAGCAAAAATGACTGACGTGGCAATTGCTGCTCTAAAAACCAGCTTACCCATTGTGAGGCTTTGGTAGTGCCCGTGGGAGGATGCTGGGAAGGCAGCCCAGAGCCACCAGCCAGGAGCAGGGCAGGAGAAGATGCACAGGGATGAAGCAAAACTGAGACCATAAGGGAGGAGGAAGGAAGCTGGTGAACAAAAACCCAACAAAGTGGTACGCTGGGGAGAGAACAAGAAACCTTGGACTTTCTGGCATGTGCAATGAAACGAAATGTACTTCTGGCATTTCTAACCGGCTGTCATATGGGCTTGGATATCACAATTTGCTTATTGAGATAGAAAAGCTCGTTCAGGAAAATGGAATATATGTTGGTCTCCATGAGAGTCTGAGTGCTGATGGTCCCTCAGGTGCTGCGCTGAGGTTTGGACACATCATAAGCTGCATAAGTTGGCATTTGGGTTTTGTTTTGATTTGTTTTGTTTTATTGTATCTCCTTGATTTTGTGTTAAAGATGTAGACTGACTGTGTAAGAATCACCTTAGTAAAGTTGTGAATGATTTATGACATGAACAGTCCCAGATAAGTGTGGGGAGTGAAGGCGGGAAGTGCCTTGCTGGTTTCTGTACTACACAGCTCAGCCAAAAAAGTCCATTAAGTTCATGCACTCAAAAAGAATAAAATCTCCTCAACACTCTGCCATTTCAGCTCCTTTTACTGGCATCCTCAGCAGCGGGACCCTTTTCTCAATGTGTTAGACAATGCCTGTCCTTTCCTTCTGTTGGTTCACCCACTGACAAGCCACATCCTCAGCTAATGCAACCTGATGTTTTTCAGAGTCTCCAGTGCTTTTAAACACAGAAAACAGTAAGTTCCTTCCATCATATCTTTAGTTAATTCTCATTTAAGAGACTGTTAAACATTGTGTCTTGCCTGCTATTACTAAAGCAGGACATAAGCAAGCACACAAAGTGGTCCAACAGCCATAAAAGATCACTTTGTAGAACTGAGCATTCTGGAGGACTTCCATATCTCCCCAGCACTCTAAACACATAAAATAATGATAAAACGTTTCACTGTCATACAAACCTGTGCACGTGGGTACACATTGTACTGCTGCAGCAATATTACCAATCTTAGTACAATGGTTCAGAGCCAGGACAAAAAGTGGTGATGTCTCCATTTCTCCATGGTGCTGTGGGCCTTGGCTGCACCTTATACAACAGCTGTGGTCAGCAATAACCACAGCACGGACCCTTCTACCAGGGGCCAATTGCTGCACCCTCTTTCCAAGGTGACTTGAAGGACCATGCTTTGCAGATACATTAAAATCCCACAAAAAATCAAAGGGAGAATTGAACACTGAGTTCCTGCACATGCAGACCTCCCAACAAATCCTTTCCTTGAAGATGGGTCACAGTAGTACCAGCTTTCACTTTTATGGCATGTTTCGTGTGCAAATGCACCTGGCTGATAGCTGAGAAGCTTTGGAGTGTTCCTGCCTTGGGTCACAGCAGTGTCACTGCAGTAGGTCAGCCTTGGGAGTGACTTTAATGGCATGGGAACTCATGGCACCCCATTCAGGAGCCTATGGACCACGAGGAGCTCTGGTCCACAGCATGTTTGTTGACAGGTTATCCCACATGTTTTGGAGGTGGATCTGAGGATTTAAGGTCAGTATTTGGAGAGAAGAGCAGATGAACACACTATAATGCCCAGCTTCAATTCATCTTCAGGTTTTGAAATTTGAAATTGATCTACTGCACTGAAAATAAGGCAAAGTAATGATCAACATGGCTCTGCACAGGCAGAAAAGGTATCTATGCTGGGCTGTTTAGAGTACCCAGCCCACTCAACAGGATGAGTATGGAGGAAAGAAAACACATCGCTGAGGTATGATGACAGCTGAGGTAGAACAAGAACAAGAACAAGGCAAGCAGCCAGGGTGTAGCCAGTGGTGCACAATCCATCCATCCATGCTCCAAAACGATCATTCCCTTCCGCTCATACCACTCCCTAACACTGTGGACTATACCTGATAGCATGAGCAGGACAAAGGGAAGCTTGTGCTGGCTGATCAGTAAGACGTGTTTTCAGATGGCGAGGAGAGCTATGTGAAAGGGCCAGTGCACAGAGAAAAAGCAGTCACATTTTGCCTTTGTAAAAATAAAAAATCAGATTGTGCATTAACCACTTCACAACAAGGGAAGGAACAAGCAAGAGTTAAAACTGAAAGAGAAATGAAACAAAGGAAAGCTTTCAAAGATTGAATAAAAGGCTCCTTCTATTCTATCTGCCTGGGTATCCTGATGTGTGCATGCATTGTATCTTTAGGGAAAGGAGAGTTATTTTCTTATATTCCTGTAAAAAAAAATCTTTTATAATTAATAAAATAAAATTAAAAGAAAAGGTCAATCAGCATAATCACAAGAAACAAGACATGCCTGTGATTTTCAAATCTGCTGAGTTTAAGTATCTTTTCTTGTGTACAGCTGGTAGTAAGGGAATATTTTTTTACTTTTTATTCAGAGCTGAGTTGCAGAGGTCATGGTAAACTGGAGCTAGGGCTATTCAAAGTTATGCTCATGCTTATAAACTATCTTGACTGCTATAGGCTCTGATATTTTCTTTAGAGACAAAACATACCCTCACACTCACTCTTCAGTATGTAGTTGAGCGATCTCAGGAGTCTGAGCTTTGTTTTTCTTTTAATTTTATTTGAAACTCATCCAAATCCTGGAAGGGTTTCAAATCAGGGAGGGATCTTACCCAAGGACTCATTTTTAAAGCAAAGTCATATAATGCAACATTCTCTTTTCTGGACTTCATGTAAAATGTTAAACTCGCCAACCATCAACCCAGTAGTGTGTGTTTTCACCACTGCAGTGGGTTTCCAGTAAAGACCTTCACTCCCAGCTGACTGTCCCAGAGCTCCAAAACCAGTCTGCACTTCTGCTCCACAGCCACCCTCTTCTCATTAGGAACACCTGGCTAGTCCGGAAGTAACAACACGTTGATGTCCTCCTCTAACGTCTTATCAAAACTACTTTTTCAAGGCAAAATAATGGGGAAAGAAGAAGCAAGGAGGGTCGCTAATGCACTACCACAACCATGATACTCCCCAGATATTTTGCTGAAGCAGTTGACTGCAATTTTTGACCCATCTAATGATGTTGATTACACTATCAGATTCTATATTGAATTTTATAGCTTGATGAATAAAATTAATGTTTTTTTAAGTCTAATATATATATTGTATTCTACTAGATAGTATATCTTACAGTATCCTACTATGTGTAGTATTATATAACCCCAGACGAGCTGACACGCAGTGCACTGCCAGTTCCTCCTCTCCAGCGAGACACCTCAGTGTCACGCCTGAGTAACACCTGCTGGATTCTCTGGTGAGGCATGAGCTGGACTTGGCTTGCCACCGCAGTGACAGGGACGGAGCTGTAAAACAGATCCTCCAACACGATCTCCAGGCTCTGATTACAGATGCTCTGGACCACAATGCAACACGGTACAGTTTTTGCTTTAGCATCTCATCCTATTTTACAATATTTTACACACTTTATGTAACAAATATAGTAGGATGGCAACATATTTCCAGAGAGGGAGAGAAACAAAGTGATAATATCGTCAACCTAGAACACTCTCATCGGATGAGAGATTGGAAGGGAGAAGGTCAATAACAAAGGTACAATAGCTGCAGTACTGAAATATTTTGGGTTATTCCTGTATGATACAGTATTGTTTTGCAAGACGTAAGTGGGGGCAATGTGTGTAAGACTATTGGAAAGAAAAAAAAAAAAACAAACAAACAAAAAAAACAACAGGAAAAAATCAATGCTTGACTGAGCTATTTTATTAAATTCCCCCTGGATTTTGTCTGAGACTTAAGGCATGATACGATCAGAGCAGATTGCCTTGGGTTATTCCACTCTGAAGTTGTCCATATATCTGACATTGGTCATGACATATTTAATTTGAACTGGAAGTTCAGATTTAATGGTTGAATTCAAGTGGAACGGGAAGCACATAACCAAGTCGGGACTTACTGTCCATGACTATTGCTGCTAACCTCTCTCACAGGGTATTATTAATGTGTGTAGGATCTGGGAAGAGCTCTGTACTCTCAGAACAAACTTGGATATAGGGTGAGAATCCCATTAATGAGTAGTAGGACCCAAAGCAGTTTCCAAAGGTGAGGTTACCCTACTGAAAACTCTATGTGATGCAGTTTGCAGGAATGAGGTGAACCTTTGGTTTCCACAAATCCAACAGAAATTTTAGTGCTGACTGTAATAGAGGCAGCTTGCATCCTTAATGTAAAATCCCCGGGAAAAAAAAAAAAAAAAAAACAAAAACAGAACACCACAAAATTAAAGAGGATGAATACTTACAGGCTGTCTAGTTCAACTGCCCTCTCATTCCCACTGAAATTTTATTTGGATACAAGTAAGTATTTTTTTTTCATTGTTTACTGTACCAATTAACTGTTATGAAAAAGTCTACCCTGACAGGTTGACTTTAAGAGTATTTTGAAAATTGCACTGGACAGGATTTAACATGTACATGCTATTATCTACTGAAAAATTAGAATCAATATTCAAGAGTTCAAAACAAGTTCTTTTGAACATGTTACCCCATGTCAAAATAGTATCAGTAAAGTAGAAATGAAAAGACTACATTAACTGAAGGTAAAATTAGTAGCAGAAGACTTGTTAGTAGTAGCATGTGTGACTATTTCTACACTTACTTTCTATTACCACACTTTTTCCAATCCCAGTTATGCTCAGCCTAATAGGCACTATTAACTTCTTGCCTTGACCTTTCCACAATGAACAAGTCAGCAGAGTCAAATCTTTTTCAATGCCTGTAAGAAGCCCACTGACTCTGCACTTATCTGGATTCAGTAGGTTTTGGCCTCTCCATGAAATCATTACAGAAACAAATCCATGCGCACTCGCTTCCAGCAAAAAATAAACAGCAAAGAACAGACTAAAAAAGTGAATAATTGTCTGAGGGAGGTAAATCAAAACAGCTCTAACAATGCTGTGTGATTCCTGCTTTGGTTTCACAAAGTCAGGTTTTCTGAGTTTTGGTTTTTTTGGTGTATTTTTTTTTTTTTAATTTGAAGGCTATGTGAAAAAACAAGTACCTTAGGTAGCACCAACTGCAGAGTGGGATGCCAGGTTCTCTGCTTGAAGTGTTTGCGTTTCATATAGTCACCTGTATTACATGGTTCATGGTGAGACACATGGGTCTGAAGAGAAGGGAAGGTATCCCTCCCTGGCTGTCTGGCCACAGGCAGAGATACAGACAGCGGCCTGGTGAAGAAAAATCACATCTGCTTTCATAGCAGATTCCTTTGGCAACCTCTCCACCTGCCCAATGCTGTTTCCAGCCCCTCCATTGGGCTGGGACGATGATCCTGCATCATTAGTTGTGCCCTGAGTAGAACATGGGTCTGCTCTCACCTCCTGCAAAGGTGGATCTACTTAGCCCGAAGGCTTCTCAGGACCTGTGGTCTGCATGGCGCTGAGCTCCATGAGCTGTTTCTCATGGCCAACCCTTCACTACCCACCATGGGGGTGATATGGGGGTCACAGGGTTGGTAGCCCCTGTGCCTGCAGCTGACGCCACCCTCTGTGCATCTTCCTCAAGTATTTCTTAGAGTTTTGGACAGCATTATTAATCTGAGAGGCACTTATGGACATATATGGGTATCCACCTGATCACTGAAGTAGTTTCCTCCTCCTATATGATTCATTGGGAGGGAATTAGGGTAAAATGTAAAAAGTATGCTGATGTAATGGTGCCTTTTTCAGGAGCTTGTTCATTGTCTTCACCTTGAGCTTTCAGATGGGCTAAAGTTGCAAAGCAAACAATAGGAAATCTTCCTTTGCAATCATGGTAAGAAAAAAAAAAAAAAAGAAAAAAAAGAAAAAAAAGAATGCCTTTATAGCCTACCTCAACTCTGACTTATCAAACGCAAGGTGTTTGTTAGATGCAACAGGTTCCTTCCTACGAAGCAGTGTTCTTACATTCCTCACACCCCCTGTAGGCTTTGAAATCAGTGTTCAAAGTGGACTTTCTGAATTCATGAAAACCCACAGGTCTATAATACATCCCTAATGGAAGTCAAACATGACACCCTAGAGATAAAACACAGTGGCCTTACCCTCTGTTCACAGTAGGTGTCTGTGTATAATAAATATTTTATTTTACTACAAAAACAAATAACTAAACATACCCCCTGTGTTTGTTCTGAACTCTACAGTAGCTTTTGTGAGTTTACTATATTTCAAAGCTGAGATAGGAAACCACAAAGTCACGTCAGTTATATTGCATGCTTGCACAAGGCGAGCCAGTGCTGCTTCCAGCCCTGCCAAGCTCATGGCTCTGGCCCTCCAGGAGAGGACTCATGAGAAGCCCGGCTTCAGGGTGGAAAGCCCACCAGGCACAGCCCCAGCTGACAAACAGTACATAAAACCAAAAGAAATCCTGTTGGTTTTGCTACTTTCAGTGTTAGGTGATGGACCTGCAGGACGTCAGTTAAACCAGAATGTGTGCTCTGTTCTGCTGCAGGATCTGGGGCACCGTCATTCCAGGTGGGATACCCAAAATATATGGGTGAGCTGACATCAAAGGGGAAGGACAGAAGCTCCTCTGAGCTATTTAATGTATGGCCATGCTCTCGATCGTACCTGTGACAATTGCACTTCTCCATTATTGCTTTGTTTCTTAAGGTATTTGCTCTGAAAGAGGTAAGTGTAATACGAAATAATTCCTCCCTTTTTTTCCCCATCTTCAGGAATTCTTCAGCTGTGGACCTACAATTATGGAGAATCTCATCAGCTTCAGAAAACCATGGGAGAAGACTGCTAGAAAAGAGAGCCGTGGTGTGCAGCCGAGCTCCACGGTGAGGGCTGTGACCCTCACCACAGACCAGGCAGCAGCACCAAGGCTGGCAGCAGGCTCTCCTCAGCTTAACCTCACTAGCTACATGTAGTACAAAGCATGCTTACTGAAAGAATATAGCTAATATTCTGTTTCCTGAGGTCTTCCTGTTGCTCCTCTGGCTCTCAGGATTCAGTCTTGTCTTTGCTGCTTCTGGACATACATGACAGCCACACGCAGGGGAAGGGCACCCTCCTGGTGCTGGGATGCCATCCCTACAACTGAGCCTGGAGGATGCTTCAGCTGTAGTATTGCAATTCCCCCCATCTCGCAGCACTCCAGATGCTCAGGCACTTTTCCATCAAGTGACTAATGCCTGCTAATAAGAAGAATGTGATGCTTCTATTGAATGTGGATTAGGTTATGAGACATCACTCTTATTTCAAGGGCAGTGTCGAACCACCCAACTTTTAAATACGTATATATATATATAAAAAGGAAACGGAGAAAAGCTATCGTAAATGTGCAGCTCCTGATGAATCACTGAGTTCTGACAGCTTTACACAGATATAACTGCACCCGGCCAATTTCTCAGCTGGTGTAAACTGGCATCCATCCATGGACTGTAATGAAGGCAGGCCAATTTACACCAGCCAGCTGACCCATTTTTATTGATTTTAAATGATTTACATCAAGCTCAAGATGGAGTAATACACTGTTGAATCAGGCCCACAAAGTATGTGCCCTAACCTTACATTATCGGGGAATTCAAAATTAGGATTTCTTGGTCTATCATTATTTCATGCTTTTACATCTATCAAAAGCGAGCTTTTCGAAGTGCTGCACTGTGAGAGTGTCATTATCCAGACACAATAATAAGAGATTCAGGCACTATAAAAAACCTTAAACCTTGACTTGTGGATTTATACAAGACATTTAATGTTATTTTAACATAGTATTTGGTATGTACTTTTATATGTTTCAGTGGCTTATATCATCATTCTTACTGTACTAAAACTTACATGTCCTTTTTCTTAAAAATTATCCTTGTGTAAATTTTTTGTAAGCTTTAGGTTTATTTTATGACCCATAAACTTTGACAATATATTAAAATCTTGGAGGAATTTAATATCAGTAGAAGATTAACTTAAAAAATCATTTCTCTGTGTTATAGAGACTTAGACATATCTAGTATGTTAAAAGGTTTAATAGCTGTTTGTAAATTTTACTGCAACTGTCAATAACTTCATAATATATTAAACCAGTTAATAGGTCAACGGAAAATATTTATAACTTGCTATAAACTGTTTACCTAAGAATAAACTTAATTTCTAATGATAATGAAACATAAAAGTCAATGAACATTAATTTTAATATTATATCCTAATTTAAACACAGTTTTACCATTTGCTGTAAATGCTGTCTGAGCAGAGGTAAGAGGTACTGATTTTTCTAACTCTGGTCAAAAATCTCAGAAAACATCACCAGTGATGGGAGTTTACATCATCCTGGGAGAAGAAAGCAGGAACAGCTCTGACACAAAAATGCCATATACATGAGAAAGTATGCTTGAAAAGATTTTTCTCCTATTTGGTAATTTTAGATAACATTTCCTCCTCCACATATCTTTTAAAAAATAGATTTTTGACATTTGATATTTTTTTTCACACCTAAATCACATATATTATTTCAGTCTAAGCCTAAGCATGCCTGGTCCTGCAGCGTGCTTCATCCCCTCACCATCACCGCATGCTGCAAAGTGGCAGTGCCCAAGCGGCTGATGTCGACAAAGGGTCCTTTCCCCTTGATTCATAATCTCTGACCATGCACTTGCTAGTCAGGGGCAAAATTATTCCAAATTAACACTGCAGATGTGGGAGTTCCGTTCAAAAATGTCAGGATACACAGATTCCTATGGGCCTCCAAAACTTGCAAAATAGGGAACATCCTTGCTCCCATTATGCCACCTTCCAGGCTCCCCACTTGCATCCCGTCATAGCTTATTTCAGCTGGTTTGAAGAGACCAGTGGTCGAATCTGACCACGATTCAGCAATACTGGACCAGGCCATGTTTCTGCTCATTCCCTTGCAGCCTGTTGCTGGTGAGTCAGCTCAGCTCGAAACCTTCTCTTCTTGCACCTCCATCACGTAGTCATGAGCCTTTATACAAGTAAGGGCTGGCAGGTCTCTTGCCGTGGTTTTCATGTTACAAAGTCGATGAACTACACCCAATTAATTTTTTATATTTATATTAGGCTTTATTAATCTAGTATTTTATTAATAGATTTTTTTAAATATTTAATCCCAATTTTTATATGTGGTACTGAGACTTATTAATCTACTAAATTTTATTAATAGAATTTTTGTAACTTTCTTTTTTTTCCCCCTTCAGATCAATTATGTAATTTTAAAAATATTGCAAGACCAGACTGAAAAACATACAATCCATCCTATCGGATCGGGATGTATAAGGATAACGCTTACCCATTCCTCCTCATTCCCCACCAAAGTGTAAGCGCTGTGACCTTATTTCCTCTCTGTTCATGCCTGCTAGGGTGGCTGCAGACAGACCTGAGAACCAGCAGCCCTACCTCCATTTCTAATGAGCCCTAATTATACTTTATTTGTGTGTTAAGACTAGATTCAATAGCACATGACTCCCCTGTTCAGAAACTCTTCTTCAGTTGCATATCCTGCAGCACCTTACGGGATGCCATTCTGCTTATAATCTGATTTTTTTCCACTTCCAAATTAGTAACACAGTCACATAGCAAATTGGAATATGCATGTAGCTTCAACACTGATATGGCGTTGCCTTCTCCTCTTCCTGACACTTTTGATGTTGTTCCCTTTCATCGTCGTCACCGTCCTGCTTCTGCAGCAGACTTCACATCTAAGGCCTTGTGCAGGGCATAATTAGAAGCAGCAGGACCAAGACATGAAGGTTGGGCTCTTGTTTTTCAGGCAGCAGCTCAGGGAAGGGCAGCTGGCCCCTCGAAGTCACTGCATAGATGAGACCACTGCCCACCCCACAGGGATGTCCCTGGGCATCCCAGACCTCCCACTGCACCTTGGCTTGGCCGCTTGGTCAGCAATGGGAGGAACCCAAGTCAGTGGGGATGCTCTTTCCCAAGTCACCTTTGGCAAAGTGAGGGAAACATCCCCAAAAGCAGAGAAACTCCCTCTCACCTGTTCCATCCCAGGACTTTCCCTCCCAAGCAGGGCTGGGAAGAGATGCAGAGGTCCCTTGCTGCACTGGCAGAGCCAAGGGGAGCTCTTGCTTACGTCTAACTGCTGCAAACCAGGGACAAGGCTTGCCATCTTCTCCTACATGTCATTTTCTTTCCCTTACAAGGATACAAAACAGGGTTTGTGTATAACAAACTCTTTGCCCTGCATTGCACTCTGTATCTTGTGTTCATGTGCCCTTTCCCAGCTGGAAAGGCATTTTGCTTATAAACTTCACAGTTTCACTACAGTGCAGGAAAACCAGAGAGCTTTCAGTTTGCTGTTGCATAAGAGGCATCTTAATAATCAAAGCTTTTTTAACGATAGTTTTCAGTTTGCTGTTGCATAAGAGGCATCTTAATAATCAAAGCTTTTTTAACAAGAATAACCATTTATCTCAAAAAAAAGCACGGAAAAAACAGGATTTATTGCAATTTTGTAGTTGGCTGATCCAATCATGCTTGTTTTTCTGGAATGGGTTGGTATTTGGAAAATAAACTTCTTGGTATAAGAAAATGTGTGCACCTATCCAACAAAAATATTCTTTTAGCATGAAGGAAGGACAGTACCAGCCCTTCCCAGCTTTCAAGCCCTTGGAGAGCAGACCCCAGGGTGAAGGCACTGAGAGCTGATCGCATTGGAGCAGCTTTGAGGTCTTTATTCCACAACTACAAGAGGACGTGGGCAGCTGCGAACAAGCTTTGTGCTCATTATAACATCTCTTTATTCCTCCACCAAGCTTTGCGGTAGCACTGCAACGATTTAGGGGCTCTCTGCCTTTTGGGTGTCACAAGGCTCAGCCCAATACTTGGCCAACATGTGGCATCTTGATGGTTTGGTGTCAGAGGAGCTTAGCAGTTCTATAAGCTGTTGCCACCTATAACCCCTCTACAGACCCTTAATTGGCTTGCTGGGCTCATCTGGTGCTGTTTCATGGGAGACGTCATATTCCAGCGCTTTTAAGACAAAAAGATGTTTCTACTACTATTAATGATAATGGTAAAGCTTGAGAACAACAAAAAAGAGAGGAAAAAAAAAAAAAAAAAGAAAAAAAAAAAAAGACAAAGACACAGCTGTATATTTACTCAAAACACTCCACTATAAAATAACAAAGTTCTGAAACAAAAGGTACCTCATCATCCTGCTGCCACCCCACTGGGCACCACACTGAGGGGTTCTCCAGCACGAGAGCAATTTTCTTACAATACCTTACATTCTGTGAAATTAGGCACAGTCTATGTGTTAAGGAGGGAGCATCAGATCAGTGTTGGCTTTGAATTTCCTTGCCTTTGTCAGCCTCATTATTACAGCTCGAATGTTATTAAAATGCTGCTCTTCGTCTGTTAATAATCATTTCACTTCTCTATCTCTGCCACATGAACTTTAGAACACTGTGAAATGGGTTTTGTAGTTGCATGTTTTTTTCAAGTTCATTGATCAAACATTTGTACATTTTAATGTTATAAATAATTGAAAAGCCTTCATTTTTCAGTGTTAAAATTAAGTTTTCTGTTCTGCCTTTTAAACTAGAACAAGGGGAAGTGTAATTTAAGCCATGAAAAGGCTGCAAAACACGTGAAACTCTCTGTAACCCTTTTCTGTGAGACTCTCCTCGTTTTACTTTGATTCTTGCAAAGACTGAAGTGTGTACAGCCAGCCCTTGACAGGCTCCTCCAGCAGGTTACTAGCTAGAGGAGTTCATCTATTTTCAGAGAAGGCTTTAAACACGGGATGGATACAAGGAGACTGTTTGAAGCCACCCAGCAGGTTTGGGAAGGGTGGGGGCAGGGAGTAGTTGGAGGAGGTGGGTGCAATGGAGCCAGACAGGGATGTTCAGATGAAGGACAGCAGTTTACATCTCAGTGCACATTTTTCTTCCTTTCCCAATGCATGTGTTAAGTAGGAAATAAACCTATTGAACGAATGAACGCAGCAATGACCCAGCACACATGGGAAATAGGAAGGGGAAAGCCTCTGGGAAGGAGGGGGGAAGCAAGATGCAAAACTGCATCAGCATCACATACTATGAATATAGTGAAAAGCTCCCATTCCTTGCCTCCCAGACCTTCATGCTACACCAGAAGTTTTAGCCAAACACCATTACAGCTACAGAAAGGGTGGCAAGAGACCTTGTCCCTGTATCAGCCCTCAAACTGGGCTGAAAACCAGACAATTGAATATCCTGCAGTTTGTGCAGATAACGCACAAGTCTGTGAAACAGCTAGCAAAATTAGCAGTATCTGTTTTTTCTGTGGATCTGTTTGCATGACAATTTAGTAATGTCAAGTGTGAACCCTGGGGTCTTCCACTAAAGAACTAAGCCTCGCTCTAAATCTAGGTCAATGACAACCTCTCACGTCAACCAAAGTTAATCATCGGTACTGCTATACAAACTGCTGCTGGGTCAGCTGCTGAAATGAATTAACGAGGACCAAGCCTAGTATCTCCAGTTTTTGGATGAATATCACAAGCAGATGCTTATCAAAAAGTTATCAGAAGACACTCAACCTCCTTCATTGAGAAGCTGTGCTGGGAATTTTCCTGGGAAGGAGTTCCCATGGGAGATGACTGAGGCTTCCTGGCTTTAACCAGAATGGAGATGCTGTGGGAACAGCAGATCCCAGATGCTGGTTCAATTAATTTTGCCGGTGGACACAGCCTCCAGACTGTCTTCATCCCAGCAGACACACAGACATGGGAGAGGACGCCTTGCCCACCAGCGAATTTTATGCTGAACAATCATTACACAAGATAAGGTTCCCTGAAAGTTGTGATGAAAACTATGACTCTTTACATTAAAAGAGGTAAACCATAAAGACTGGATGTTTCTCCACCCTCTGACTGCTGTTTCACTCACTATGAATTTTATGAAAATCGTGTTGAGTGAAATGGAGATTTACTGAAAACACTAAAACCTGTGTTGATGGAGCAAGCTACCCCTGAGCGATCGCTCTGCCTGAATTCATTTCAAAGCAAGCATTCCCAAAGCCGCTGAGATCCTGAGGCTGGGCAACAGCATGTAAAGGCAGAGCCCATTCCTCAACGTCAGCTTAAGAAAATGGGCAAAGACACCTCTGCATCAAACCCAGTTTGGCCTGAGCTGTACCCCAGTGCAAAAGCCAGTTCTAGCCATCCGTAGCAGCATGCTGTGCCATGGGTGTTAAAGTGAGAGTCAATGAGCAAATGGCAGGTTGAAAAAAAGAAAATTGCAGTTGTAGCCTATTTGTAGCACCACACCTGTGTTTTCAGAGAGCTGTCTCCAGCTGTAAACTGGAAGAACCGTAACGGGGAGTGAAAGAGCAGCTAAATTAGGCACCAGGAAATTCAGTAAAACAAACAGTTCCCTTGCTATCAACCACAGCTTTGATTTCCTTTCTGCTCCCCCCTCACAAAACAATAAGGGTTAAAAGGAGTGAAGAGTGAAAAAAAAATCAAAAGCATATTGAACCAGGCTGAAACGGTTGGTAGGGCGAGTTTCTTTTCTCGATATCACACTGTTAGCTCCAGGAGATCAGGAGGAAGGAAGACTTAACTTCTCTCCCCAAGAGACAGAAAAGAAACCTCAAGAAATAATAATTAAAAAAAAAAAAGCCAAACAACTTTCAGAAACTCTCCCAGGCTGAATGAACATCGCACTTGTTCTTACAAAATCCATAACTGAGTGTGCCTCACGCGTTGCTGTTACCCTCCTTAACAGGGGGGCATTTGGAGAACGCTCTTTAGGCAGAAGTCAGATCAGTGGGGCCAGCTCCGTGCCACGGGCAGCAGTCACACTGTGCCTCGTGTGCTGTGGTCCCTGCAGCATGGGTCCCCACCCCCTCCCTGAACAGGTCTGGGGAGCCTTTTGCCTCTGGTGCTGGTTTGCCCAAGAACCGACACGCTGTAAAGAACATTTTGCAATTATTTCTTGATGCTTCTGAATGGAAAGGATTGCCTGGTGGTGTGCGGCATTATCAGCCCCTCCAACAAGCACTCCAGCCTTCAATATTAATCTTGGAATTCTCCGCTTCTTCCAAGTTTTGGTCCACAGGAGAGTTTCCTTTTTTTCCCTCTGAAGCAAGTGGCTTACTGGTGGGGATGGATTAAGACAAATACAAGCAACACTGTATGGTAAATTCTTCTTTGTATGACAGCTGTTTTGAACGTTTTATAGGACTGAGTAAAACATTGCTTCCATATTCAAAAAGAGCTTCAGCTTTTCCAAAAGAGTTTGGCTCCTCTGCAAGAAGTTCAGCTGCTGATATTCACTTATTTAATTCTTCACCAAACATGCAGAATCTCTGACAACCATTTGTTTAAATTACTTACACAACTTGCAGTTTTAATCTTTTTTCCTATTAATCTGTGACAAACCATGGAATTTAATATTTTTTACCATGACTAATGTATGAAATTTGTTAGCTTTGTCTGTAACTTACAGAAAGCCCTGAATAATTGAGCCTTTAAGTTTAAAGGCTTATATTTTGTTATTCTAGCTGTGATTACTTGTAATGGTTTGAGGAACCTAAGGGGCTTTAGTGATGGGTGCCAATATAAAATACCAAAACTTAGCTTAGCCCTCCTCATTTTCCTCTGTTTGCCTCCAATTATTTTTTTTGGGAAAAAATGAAAGAAAATAAACAGGAGATAAGATGGTGTCAGGGGAGGGAAGAGACCAGGGAATTAATGTACTATAAAAGCTGCATAAGAGTAAACAGTTTCTAGCACCTCTGCCATCAAATCTCAGCCTGATCATTCTTCACCCTTGTTTAATGCCTTACTTGCTGCTTTACACAGTCAGCCAAAGATCACTGTGGTGCAGTGCTGTCTTTTTAATTATCTGGCGTACATATTTCAATAGTAATAATGATAACAAAAAATGTAAGTGAATAGTCAGGTTTTCTCCAGCCTGCCGAAGCCCCAGGTCCTAAACAGATATCTACTTTCCCAGAGTCTAGCACAACCATGAAGCTCTTTGGGTTCAGTAAAGCTCTACCAGATGGAGACCCTCAGGAGACACAGGTGGAGTGCAAGGTGTACCTTTACAAGATGAAGCCACACTTTTCCAGGTCATCTCTACCGAAGACACGCAAACGGTTACATTAGTAAATTGCCAAGTGAACCAGGAGAGGGAGAGAGAGAGAGAGACCCGATGAGCCCGCTGTCCCCAACCACTGCCCAGGTGTTGGTACCAGAACGATGGGGCAGGACCTCGCCTTTCAACAGCACTCCAGCCCACATCTGCTTTGCTAGAAAGCTGCAAGGAGTCTGGTGCAGAAAGTGCTTGCTCATGGACCCATAACGACCCAGTAATTGCTCAGAGGACAATCTCTGGAGGACCATCCCTTACCCTCCATGTGGCAGGGTAAGACTGAAGACAAGGAGCATCACAGCGACTCCTGAAAGACAGCATGCACTGGTGAGGTATCTCTCTCATCTTGGAGAAAGAAAAGAGGACAAAGAGACTGCTGCTGCACATAAACACAGGAAAATGGGTCTTAGAAGGAGGAAGAATACAAAGTGATCTAATGGTACATTAGCCTTAAAGCAGAGAGCACAGCGTAGTACGGAATGCCTTCGAACAAGGATGTTATATATATATTCCTCAGGTCATGTTATTTCTTTTAAATATTAATCAGAAAAATTGGAAAGCTTTATTATAAAGATGACAAATGCTACTGTGCCTCAAGGAAAGGTTGCGCACAGGATGTGCAAACTCATACTTATTTGATTCAACATGGTGACTGTGGGCTGCACTTTTAATGAGGGAAATAAAACATCCTCTTAATTGGCTATAAAAGGATGTGCACCACAGACTTACTGAAACATTAGGCTGCATAGTTAGGACCTACTTTGTAACAATGCCTCCTTTTTATTAATATAATTTTTATTGGTTGTGTAATCTATGAGTTTATCTGTATTATAGGAACAAAAGATTTTTTTTTTTTTTTTTTTTTTTTTTTTAAGGGAGAAAGAAAGAAAGAAAGGATATTCTACACAGGGTAAATTGAAAACACTAGTGTACCCTACAGAGTAATAGCACTTTATCATGATTTATACATGGGAAAGTAACTGTTGCCAAAAAACATAGGTGACCTCTCTCTACCCTATATTAATAATTACAGTATGGAGATGGAAGCATGATATGCAGGACACTCCTCTCTGCTACAAAAAAAGGGGGGGTCCTGTTTAAGATACGGAAAAAGGAGGTGAATCTGACTAGTAAGTGTCAACAGGCATCAGATCTCATGCAATGAAAAACATATTATTGGAATTTACCCAAAATCAGGTTTTATTCCAAGTATTCATACTTTTTTTTTTTTTTTTTTTTTTTTTTTTAAATTTAACGAAGAACACACTCTGAACACCCTTTCTGGTCAGGCTTTAGCAGACACAGACCAGCTCTCTGAACCCTGATATGAAATACAAACTATAGGAAGGGGCTGACAGAGGCAGAGCTGAGCTCTTGGTGACAACATCTGAATCCCAGGTGGAGGGGTTTGGAGTCACTCAAGGGATTTCTTGCATTTATTAACAGGTCCCTGCAAACACCTACCCCCCCACCCATGAGATGAACGCCATTTGCCCTAGATGAGTTTCACTGTAATATTAAGGAGAAAGGTTAGAAAAATCATGGAGAACACCAAATGCACCTTTCATATGTATGCCACTTGTTTTTAAAGCATCTTCCCTGGTCTCACCCCTGCAAAAGGTTAAGCCCATCCTTTAAGGACCCATCTGAAGTTTCCCTTCTAAATAACTACAGTTATGACACCAGAATAGAGCAAAGATCCCACGCAGGAGGCTCACCAGCTCACTGCCAACAGAGATTGCTGTGGCTGTTGCCAGCCTCCCTACACAGGTCTGAAGAGCCCCATTCCCCAAGACATCAGCCTTGATATGCAATTTAATAAATAAAGCAGAAAGCACCCTCTAGAATAGAGTGCAGAAAAAATTCCAAAACACATCAGCAAGGGCTGCTTTGGTTTACAAATTTATGTTGAAACCTGTTAGTGATTGTGTTCATAATAGTTTTTATGAAGCACCGCAGGTTACAATTTTAAACTTGACATATGATGGAGCTTCCCGGATTAAATATCCTGCTACTTTTTTTTCCCAGAAGACAAGGCAGGAAGAATTCTTCTTCCAACCTCCACAGCTTATTTTCCAGATTTTTGTACCCTTAGGCTTATTAAATGCTGATCCAGAAGGAGCATGCCATCGCTCTGTGTGCTAACTCAGTACTCCTTTCTTTGCGCACCTCTGGGCAGGCAGCAGTGGTTCTGGACAAACCACAGGTGAATAACAGCACTAAATCCTGTTGCACGGGGGAGGTTTAGCTAGAGCAGTGACAGTTCTTTCTCCTAAAAGCCAGGGTTAAATTCACCCTTTTTATGGCTGAGACCTCTCAAGGGAGTGGTCAGGAAAAATCTGACACTCACAAATATTTTGGGTCTTGATTTTATACCAAATCTTATGGCAGGCATCCTGCAGCATCTTTATATCTGGTAAGATGTAGCAGAAATAGACTGTCCTGATTTAAATTGCCTATACTATATTTTTCTTAGGTGAATTTTGTTTCTCACTGAACCTTTCAGGCCCTGGAAAATGTAAAACTAAAGCAGGAAGCATAGGTTTAAATTATGTCAGACAAGATCAGACAGTGCCTGGAGCAGACAGGCTCTCTGCAGGTCCTCGCTGTAATGCGGCTCGGGCAGCCTTCTGGGAGAGGAGGAACAACTGGGGAGCAGCAAGCAGAGCTGAAAAACATGTTAGGAAAATAACACAGCTCCCTTTGCTAGGGTTCACCACTGCAGCTTGCTGCAATGTGCCCGGTGGGGCATCTGATTGGCACGCTTCCCGATTAACCAAAATTTGTACTATTACTTTGTTCTTTGCAGCTTCATGGAGTGGTAGGACCACCGGCACTTGAAAAATAACTGTGAGCGTTGTGGAAAATACAAGGAGTAGTTTCTTAAGAAGGCATCTGGCTTCTTCAGAAAATTGAAATTACCAATTCTGCATCACAATGCAAATTCCAGAAATACTACAGCTTATATATTTGAAATTAGGGGTGAGTATTTTTGCATGCCCATTACTAGCAGCAATTATTTTGATACTAGCTCATTGCTAAAATCAACACTCAAGTCCACTTTATCCTATTTCCAGCAATTATAGCTACTTCAAATAGGGAATTTTAATTCAAGAAGTATAATAAATGTCATTCCTGTAACACGTACATTACTGTAATCTAATGTGAGTAAGAAGTCACTTGAGATGGAGAGACGCAACAGCCCCTTTAGGGCTAGTGCCATAGCGGAGGCAACAAAAGGGAAACCCTCGTTAATCCATTGGAAATATCATGTTAATAAATGAAAATGAGATAATGACTTTTGTGGCTAGCTGAATCTTGTCTAAAGCCTCTTATGAGCTTCATGTGTCTCAATTAGGGACTATGTTACAAGGTAAAAAAAAAAAAAAATCAGCTGCGGGCTGAACACAATAAAAAACAAAAGTTAAATAAAGAAATGTACTTGGTATTATTATTATTGCAACCCTCCTGCCTGACCTAGAAGTGTCTTATTGTACAGACCTCCCCCCAAGCTCCCATTACAGCTTTTAATTGGTATTTCAGTAGTTGGTCCCACAATGCAAGAAAATCAAGACTACAATTTGCTTTTTTCTTTCATATTGAAGGACAGTAAATCAAAGTCCATTTACCCTGTCTGATGCCACATCACACATGTTCACACGGATAAACTGTTGTATTTCAACACCAGCAGGAAAGTCACCACCACCCTCATGCATTGCAATGCCAGTGCAGACCACACTGGGAACAGCAAACAGCAGGAGCAGACTTAGATGCCCACTGGGCATGGGGACCATGCAGCATTCCCAAGTTTTGGTGTTTAGGCAGGGAAGGACATCAGTTTTCTGAGGTTTTGGTGGAAGCAGCTGTTTGACTCGAAACCAGACTTTCTCTGTTTCAGGAAGAGCCACCTAAAAGGTGCTACATAGGAACCTTCCTTATTTTGTATAATCCTAGAGTATTATCCGGGTTGTCCTTGTACAGCAAAGACACTTATTTTCCAAAAACCCTCCACTTAATTGAGATTGTCAGTTAAGCAATTAAATAATTCTACACCATCATTATCTGGTATTTAGCATTCAAAAATGAAGGAATTATATGAGCAAAAAAAACCCCAAACCAACAATGGACAGAGATCATCGTCAACTACTGGAAGTGACTGAGTCACCATCCCTGGAGGAATTTAAAAAACACATGGATGTGGCATTTAAGGACATGGGTTAGTGGTGGACTTGACAGTGCTAAATTAACAATTGGACTCGATGATCTTAAAGGTCTTTTCCAACCTAAACGATTCTATGATTCTAACTACTTGACTCTTTTTCAAACCTTTAATTGAAATATCGCCTCTCCAAAACCTAATGAGGTTAATTTTTTCCCTGTTTCTGTTGTTTGTTCTTTCTGTTGTTTTGTTCTGTCTTAAACACAAGGTGGTAGTTCTTTAGGAGTGCACTTATTGTAAGTTAATTTGGTATTCATGGAAATAGCAATTATTATAATTAATTTGATATCCATGTAAATGTCACGGGTGTTCCAGTGGCAGTGCCATTGTCACTCAGCATCAATTAGGCTGCACTCTGCTCTGCTCCAGTGGTGGAGGTCCTTGCTCCAGCCCTTCACAGGGGCAGGGTGCTGGGGCCAGGGACAGCACAGACGTGCCCAGCTCTCACTTTGGCCCGCTATTTCTTGCTTAAGAAAAAGCAGGCTTAGAGTGACATGATTAAATAAAAAAATATGCTTTCTCTTTCAGAAAGGTTTTGTATTTTGTGTGTAAACTGCTTCATTTCCTTTGTGCTCCTCCGCCATGTGCAATTCTGAAGACATGCAAAACTTACTACAGGAGAGTTTACAACTCAATGTATTCACTCCGTGTTCCTCTGCTCTTGCTTTTCAGCTATGATATTTGAGTGGGACAGTTTGCTTCTGAAATCACTGCAGCTGCCAGGATTTCAGGAATAACCTTCCATCTGAAGGGCTATCTCTGTGTGCCAGGCCTCTGACATCACTCTTGAGAAGAGTTCAGGGTGTTGAGCAGGCCTCAAATTCCCCATTCACCTGGGAATGGAAGCACCCAAAATCACTAGAATTTTTCATATTTCTGCACAAATAAATGGAGATGATCCAAAGGCCCTGAGGGAGCGAGGTGCTCGGGTCACACTCAATTCAATAGGATTTATTTCCTTGAACCATTTTGGCCCCTCTCAAAGCCGTCACTCTTTAACCACGCCAGCGACCGACTGTGAGCTTCAGGAGGCGTGACGTCGTGGGAGCCATCACGATTACTTAAAACACAAAATGAGCATGGCTAAGGTCAAAAGTTTTTCAAAAAGTCTAATATATACGTCCCCAGAGGAGCCAGCTCTATTCACCTTAATCCTGAATCAACACGGTCTGTGTAAGTACAGGCTTGCCGCAGCCCGCACGTCATCCTTTGGGGGCCCACTCCTGCGCTTAAAGTTGGATGCAGGAGCCTTGATGGATTTGGGCTGCGATGCATATTGCCGGGGAAAGAAACCTGGCTCTGCTTTTTGAGTAGTTGCAAAATATCGTTAAGGCTTTACTTCCTACCAGCCTCTAACCTCCTGCAGGCACCGGCCCCTCCAGCTCCCGAGCAGGCACTGAGCCCTGCCAGGCATCCAAGAAGGCTTCCCCCTGCAAAGCCATGTGTTGCCTCAACTGTGGCACACAGGAGCAAGCAGAAAGAGGAAGGAGTGAAGAAGGATTCATTTGTCTCTGTGCAAACCAATTGTTCTAAAAAGAACCCACCAGATGCGCACACAGTACCTGCAAAGAAACCCCGTTCATGTTAAATTTTCCACAGGCAGATGAACAGAGAGGGTTTGACCTCAAACAAAGCAACATCGTAAGTCAACAATGACAGGTCTTAAAAAAAACCCCAAAACAACACCACCAAACAAACAAACAAAAAAGATTAGCATTTCTTGTTTCTCCTCTTCCTAATGAGAAACTCTTGTTTCTGGTGCAGAGCAAGGCAGCTGCTCACTGGTCATCAAACCAGATGCCATCCTTTACTAGATGGCACTACCGGTAATGCCATTATTTCTGCATGCAGGCACTAAAAGCTCTTTTGTGCTTGTTTCCTCTGACAGAGGTAAAATCACAGAGTGGGAAGCATGTTCCATATGAATGATGGTCATTCTGGCCATTGCTGTTCTTCAACTCACGTATAAAGGGATCACGCAAGATATTTGCTGGATTAAGCAAGGGTTTTGCTTGCATTTGTCTTCTGGTCATTTATGATGCAAGTACTTCCACTCCACAGCACAAGGGACAGGGAAGCGTGTCCCTGCTTCACACACAAGTAAATGTAACTCAGGTTGTCTGATTGAGGAAGTCCAGTGCAGCACTCATGAATTATTCCTGCTTTTGGCATCTGCAAAAATGCAACTTAAAGCTAGACTTCCACAGGCAGTTTACTGACCTATCAAGAAAGTGTGCAGGTCAGTCTCAGGGATATTTTAACTCCAGTATAAATCTGATAATTTATGGTTTAGCTGACAGTTCTGAACTGAGTTTTGCAGTTTGTGCTCAGGAACGGCTCAAAGGCTGGCTGGAGGTTGCGGGGACGGAGCTTGGGCAGAAGGCAGTGACAGCTTGCTGTCGTCTGCTCCTCCACCTGCATGCTTGTGGAGATTTGTAAATGGAAGATACTGTGGTCTGCCTTTTTGGCCATAAAATCTTTCTTTTTCCTGGAGCTGGTTCACCAGGGATGCTTCAAGTACCTTCTGTGGGTGCTTTACCCTATCCAGAGGGCAAATGTTTACCTACAATAGGCCTTGCTCTTGTGTTTTTCTGTCTCCCCTTTTGAGGCTGCACCCATAAATACAAAGATGAAGTCCCAGTTCTTTGCTGTACTGATATCTCTTCAAGCAAACAAAACTTTGCCTTACTCACTATGGCAAACAAGCAGTTGAGCCCCATGTCCCCAGCAGGGACCTACGTCTCAAAACTCTTTGTGGATAAATCACACAAGAATTAAGATTTCTTCCTACTCCAAACCTTCTCATGGTTTTTAGGTGAAGTAACTGAGCTGCACAACAGGCTCAAAGACTTCACAAAACCAGTTATTTCAGCAGGGTAAAAGACTAAATAAGATGCTCTTTCTGGTTGCATTGTGGAGCTTCCCCCCAACCCCAACATACAGCTAGGATAAAGTCTAGAAGTTGATGTTGTCTCAGCTGAAAGACTGCGATCAATTTTAGTTCAGCCCAAGAAAACACACAGATTCAGCATTCCTTTGCCAAAACACACACCCTCCTTGGATTTTAGATTTAGCTTCTCCTCAAAACATTTGAAAATGCATTAATGGACTGCTTGCTTATACTCTGAAAGCAAGATCAGACCAAATATCAATACAGGGAGATATGTCTTGAGATACGTATGTTGCACATCTACACAAAAGCGTCTTTTTGTATTGCTCTGCTGCTCACAGTAAGTGCACAGTAACAATTTGCATTGAACTCACATGGCTTTTCTGCACAAGTCAATTCAGATCAATAGAAAAAGGCTTTTACAAAGAAAACAAGTGTTGTGTAGAAAATAGTTCAGGCAGTGAGAACATTTCACAGTTGGGGTTGGCAAATCAACGTACTTTTATCTGTAGCAAAAGGAAGGCCTGGCAGATTTAAATTGCGTACCAATTTCCATCACGTTCAGTGGGTTAGAGTCGCATGGCACTTGATTAGGCAGGTCACAACACTCCATGCAGCAGGATGAGTCACTGGCACACAGTGGTACACACAGCTCATAACTGGGAAAAAAAACCAAACATGTATAGGAACCAGGTACGGCAAGCCCGAGCACTTGACATCAGTTGAGAAGTCTGGGATGAAATCCTATTGATGTGAACAGGACTTTAAAGGGAGATCTGAGTATCCTTGCAGTGAAGTTGGTATTATCTTTATAAACTGTGCACTCCATCTGTTTTGGTGGTTATGTAATGATGCGGTATAAAAAGGTTGAAAACTAACTCACTACTTGAATTGTGAGGATGAATTATGAACTGAAAGAGTTCTCACTTTTTTTTTCCTGAATAACAACTATTAATGACTCATTCCTGAAGACAACGGGGAAAGATGTAGAAAAATGAGAAGCAGGTTCCAGAATAAACATGGTTTCATTGACACAACAGCTTCATACTCTGGGAAGACATGGAGTTATTCCAGCTTCCACCTGTTCTGTATCTATTTTATGTTACCGTTAAGTAACATGAAGTAGCTGAAGTAATAGTTTCCATTTAGTTCTGGTAGACAATAGTATCAAAATTAAAAGAAAGGAAAAAACCGTGACAGGGAGCTATCAAAGCAGGCAGTTTTGAAAAGGACACCTGACCAATTATGTAGAACACTTACAACTTGCACTGCCCCTTGATCTTGGCCCTACAAATGGTTGGCACAGCACGTTAGAGCATTGTTTTTCACAACAGTTTAATATTTCCTGCTTGTGGTCAGATAACAAATCCCCAAAGAGCTTCCCCATAGTATTTTAGGGTCATCTCCTAGTCAAACCCATGAAGAGCAGAAGTATGAGCAAATCGAGCAAACCAGCAAATGGATGTGAACAACTTCAAGCCTTGAGAAGCATTTGCTTCCTTCCCATTAGGCAAAAGTTTTATTTATTTATTCCAGCTGAGTCTTATTTTAGCCATGTTAATTTGCCAACTGTTTGTAATACGGAAAAATAAAAAAAACCCAAACAAAAAACAACCCACCCTGAGCAAACACGGTTTAGTAAGTGGATTTGAATAATGCTAAAAAAAATATATCTGTAAGTGGCTTTATGCTGTGCTCATATGATCTGATGGAAAAAGTGATTTTTTAGAGCAGAGGGTAGACTGTTGTGCTTGCCTGTTCTGGCTCACATCACAGCAGCAGTGTCACTGAGCATTGAGGCAACAGTGGTATTTCTATTTTTGTGCATTAAGATCAGTACACATTGGATAAGAGAGTACACATGTAGCTCCCATTACTAAAAAAAACACCCGTGTACTGCTTCCATTTTTCTTGTGTTGTTTCTCTATAGATTAGTATACTAGCACAGTTTTACAAGTGGACTGATTTGCAGGTCATACACACAGCAAGAGTATTTGTAGATCAGCAATAAAATTACTAAGATGCCTGCTAGGTAATTCCTTGTAAGTCATAGCATGCAGACACACATTTCCTTTGCTCAATGGCGCTTCAGGACTGATGCACTTTTTGTCTTCATCTGTTTACACGAGCCTGGTAAGCTCAGACACTTGCATGTGTTTAGCTTGCAGCAGTTTGACTTTCTGCTACTATCCTTTCTAATAGAATTCTTCAATATTGGGAATCTTTATTATAAAAAATTCCTTGTAAATATTAAAGGATGGTTGTGTTGGGTTCCCCCCCCCACCCCCCCCCCCACCCCCCCCCGCCCCCTCCAAGTTTATTCTACTTTCCATCTGACACCATGAACTTGTGGAATCCTCCCTCCCTGGCCCCAGTTGGGAAACAAAGTAAAAAGGGCCTCTGGGAACAATGCAGATGTGCCAGGCAGCAGAGGATGCAGCTTATAACCCAAGATAACTCCTCCAGGTACAGCCCTGGCCTTCCCTTGTTTCACTTGGGCAGATCATCCAGACAATCAAGATACCACCTACCAGCTGACCCACCAGCACTGCCTGTACAGTCATCCCTTCCTTGCATCTCTTAACAATTAAATTAATTGTTTGGGGTTTAACTACATAACCAGTCAAGGTAGAGGTTATGGTGGAAAAGGACGGAGCTGATTTCTGCCCCCCACCCCCAGTTCAATTAACATCTCCCTGTTTTTCAGCACAGTTAGATGGCAATGCAGGCTGCCTCCTTTTTCATCCTGGGTTAGCAACTGAACAGTTTCTTTCACCCTGCTTTAATCAAACATATCTATATTCTTACTTCAGCTACTTTTTTTTTATTTATATTTATTTTATGGACATACATTCTGGGATTCTGAGTAAATTTAAAGAGTTTATCTGTAGTTCATCTACTCTCAGATTCTTCCTCAGCATCTTGAAATCTTCAAATCAGATCATCTTTTAAACAGCTTGTTTTTCCCTCAAGTGAGTACATTTCCAGGTTTCCCAGGCTTTCTGCACGTAGCAACTTCACAAGTGCTTCTATCATTCCTGCTGTCCTCTGCCCTTTCCAATCCCCAGGATGTCCATTTGATGTTGCAGTGTCCTACCTCGGGCAGGGTAGTCCGCAAAGGTAAGTACTTTACAATATGCCAGATTAAATTCTTATATCTTCACAGTTCATACTTCTATGTAGGGTTTAGCTTCTGCTTTGCATTAGTACTACAACTCTTTCTTGCTCAGAGATCTGCACAACATAGCTGTTCGGCATATATCCTCACAATTCAGAGCAACACGTTTAAAAAACTACTGTTTGTCCCAAGAGGAGGTGATGGACCATTCTCTTCCACGCTTTCCCAACCTTGCACAGAAGTTCTCTCCAGATTTAATCCATCATCTCCACTTCAATCGCCTCACTGGATGCCACCTTTACTCAGGTTTTTCCAGAACACATGCATAGAACTATAGTTTAACCCTCAGTTCCAGTTGTAGATTGGCACCACCTCCTGTTACACCTCACATTCCTCCCTCTTACACCAGCATTACTCCAACCCACAGCCCAGTTGCCCAAGCAACCCTTTCAGATCAGTGCCATGAGCCCAAAAAGGACAGAATTAAGACCAGTGCTGTCACCCATGCCTGCTTTCCACATTATCTCCCTAAAAAAATTCCACCAATTCATCAGACAGGATTTACCCTTTATGAAACCATGCTGACTAGTTTATTTCTCCAGATGTTTTGTGATCTCATCCTTTATTAATGTTTCTAGAGTTTTGCCTAGCACCAAGGTCAGATGTACTGGTCTATTATATCACAGCTGTTTTTCCCTAGTCCTTTTTATTATTTCCCCCCCCCCTCCCCCGCCCCGTCCCTCCAAACAGAGGTTGTGTTTACTTCTTTCTAGTCCCTTGGTGTCTTCCTTGTCCCAAAGAAGCAAAGAAAAAAAAATCTTCATTTATTGAACCAGTAATGTCTTCAGTGATCTTGTTAAAGATTCCCTAGTATATAACTCCTACTACCTTGGAGCTTCCAGGGATTTTAACTTATACAAGATTTATTCTAGTATGAAATTACCATATCCTAGAAACTATGCTTCCCTTCAACCTTGTGAATGCTGGGTAGAAAGATACGTTTAGGCAAAGATTTTCAAATTTACCTTGGGGAATCTGGGTACCCAGTTCCCATTGCAATTAATGGGACAGGGTTTTCCAAACTTCCTAAACAGTTTAGAAACTGTGACCCAAATGTTACTTTAGCAGTAATTGTATATTACTGATAAGAAGCATATGACCTTCAATTTGCACTCATGCATTCTTGTTCAGTATTTAATTCTTTACTCACAATATTTATTTTCAGTTCAGATAATTCAATAGAGCAATCAATGAGGGATTTGTTGGTTTGTTTGGGTTTTTTTTTGGTGGTGGTTGCTTTATATTGGGGCGGTGGTGTGGGTTTGTGTTTTTTTTGTTGTTGGTTTTTTTTTTTTTTTTTTTGGGGGGGGGACGATGGTGTTTGGGGGTTTTTTGTTTGTTTGTTTTTTTAAGGCTGCTTGCAGTCCTGAGCTCCACCAGGACACATCTGGAAGCCCTCAGCTTTGGTGAATATCCTCCATTTTTACAGTGTATGTGAAAACAGAATTTCACTTCACAGCAACTTTCCATGCTTCTGGGGTGGTAATACAACAGTGCGTGTTAAGTACAGCCAGAAGCCTCTCTCCTGTGCTTGGTGTTGAACTGCAGCACCAGCACCAGACACCCAGCTCCTTCAGCCAGTTTTCATGTGTCTTCCTGTGTTCACACAGAGTGCCAATTTTAGAAAGCACTTGGTTTTTGCTGTGATCTCCAAGTGCAAGCAAAGCACAAATAATAAAGAGCTTATAATGCCAGCTCCTGCATTTTTGCAGCCTTTACAAAGGACTGTTGGCCGATTCGTCATCCTAACCCGTTTCCTTTAATATTAATCTGTGTTAATAAATTCCACTCATTTCTGCACCACCCCCAATAATTTTTTCCATAGTTTTCCAGCTGGCCTGCACTGACTTCATTATTACTCACCCATGCTTTGCAAGCTGAAGACCAGCTTGCTGCAAAGCACTTGCTCTGGTTTGGTCCCTGGCAAGGCCCAAGAAGCTGGAGGTGGCAAAGGACAAGATTTCAAACCCACTTCCCAAGAACAGCAAATCCCACACCCACAGTCCCCACTCTGCCACCTCATTCGTGCTGGGTAAGATTCAAGAAGCTGGCCACCCCTCCAAAACGGGAAAAAAATATTCATCAGATATACTGAGAATACTTGTGTAAGTCTGTACTTCTAGGACTTGCTCCTTCTGGAGCTTTCTGCCATTCTTCTGTGCAGCTTTTCCAGTTAACCAGATTTTTCTTTTCTTCCTTCCACCTGGTGCAGAGGTGTGATGAAGCAGGAGCAGAAGAGAGACGACCAAGGTGAGACACACCAGTGTGTCTCACCATTGACTCCCAACACAGATGGGGGAATATCATCCTCCTGCAGGCACCCACGACACTGCACCTAGGCACCCTTCCAGCTTGGGAAACCAGGGGCAACACCAGATGAGCACCTCACCTCCTCAAAAACCCTCATATCCAGCTGCTTACCCAAGCTATGCCTCCTGCAGTTCCCACCAGAGCTAGTGAAACAGCTTCACTTGCTCTGATACCTTACATTTAAGTTGCATACAAGATATGCTGGGGAAGGTACAAATTAAGATTCCAGAGGCTTGTGGCTTGAATCTGGATTTTACCTTAAGAATATCATCACTAGTTATTTTAACTTGCTGAAAAACAAAAGAAAAAATATCAAAGTCATTATTCTACTGGAGGTCTGAGTTGTTCGGTACAAGGCTGTCTCCAATGACACTGGCTCAGAGTTTAGAGGCTGCAGGATATTAATATTAACAATGTAAATAACAGACAATTCTTCAGAGGGCAAAGGAACTTGTCTCGAATTTTCAAAGGATATGCTTTACTTAACTAAGGCTAATTAGCTGTGATCTTCATATAAGCAACAACAACAAAAAAATTGCATTTGATTGTACATTTCTAAATAGCAGGAAAAAAATTTCCCATTTATCCAAAACGCACTTTTAAGATCATTACCAAGTTCTCAAGTGTGTACAAATTACTGTGCCTAAGATTATTTTCCTCATACAGGGTATTTAGAGAGTTTGTTGCTTGCAACGTATTCTAAACACTTATCTAATCATCACAGGAAATTTTCTTCTCAGCAATGTATTGCTTTAGTCCTGGCTTAGATATCTACGGCTTTCTGCTTGGTTTTCTATGGACTGCTTTGTGTATTTGTTGTAAGAAAGCCTGACACCCAATGTTTTCTAGAACAAAGTGTAAAGCATCTCACTACAATGAGTATAGGAGCATTTATTAGCCTCCGGGCAGCTTGCTTCATGAAAAAAAAACTGGTGGCAAGTTGAAAAAACATTTCTGGAAAAGGTGCAACTTGGAAGCAAGGCAGCGAGGAAGACCAAGCAAACGTTCAGTGCCTAATGCATGCATTCCTCCTGCACAGAATTTAGCATATGCATAACAAAGTTAACTTCAAATCCATTGCACAAAATTGTTTTTCCATGCTAAATGCCCCTTCCGCAGCTAGTCCCATCTGCTTCCATCCAGCGCTCTATTAGCATTTCTGCTGTTAGTGGTTGGCTAAACCTTCTTAGACTCATTAAAAGTTCACTTTTTCCACTTTATTAATTACTTCACCTGAAGTACAGAGAAAGACTGATCTCATGACTTTTTAGTACCTCAGCAAAGACATTACCAGGTTTATAGCCTCACTAAGCCAGAAGGTTCCTGCAGCTCTGGTTACAGAGTTCATACACTATCAAATCCATTCCATGTTTTATATGCTTTGGAGATATTCTTGCCTTCCTCAACGACTGTTGCTGTAATTACACAAATGATCTGCTCCACTGTCACTTCCAGTCAAAGGTGTCATCTAAAATTAAAAATTCATATAAAAAACTAGAGACATTACTCTTTAAGCAGACAGTTCAGACCTGATCTGGTTTCACAATGTTGAGTTTGACTTCTTGTATGCCTGGCTCCTGTGCACAGCAAGGAGCTGAGCCATGGGTGCATGGGGCTGTCTGTCTCTGGCTCACAGTACTTCATCCATACCAACATAATTTGTTTAAATCAAGGTGTCAAATTCACTAGGATTTAAATTAATTTATTAAGATATTGTCACAAGCTATAATCCAACCAAGTCATGTTCTGCACCACCAATGTTCATTGCAAACCCCAACTCTTCACCACTGTGGAGGACTCTGGAGAATGAGTTCCTGCACCACGTGGACATGGGCAAGGAACCCGTTCCCTGTTATGAACTGCATTGTACGAGATTAGAGCTGATGCACCAGTGCACCACAGTGATATGGACCGCACCGTGCCTGGGAGCCACCTACTGAATCTGTACCTGCTTTGATCACAGCTAAGAAATAAGCCTAAGGTGGAAAGCACCACACTAGACCTCCCTTTTCCTCTCCAGGACTGTTGAAGGTACTAGCACAACTCTGTGTCAGAGCCAGCTGTGTTGTGGCTCAGAAAACAGTGTGGAAAATATTGAGAAGAATACACTCATTTGTAAAGCTCCAGGGAAGAAGATGGAGACAGAAAACAAACAAAACAAAACAAAAAAAAACAAACAGCAAAACAACCTTGAACAATTACTGTTACGCAACCACACTTTTTAAGGTCAGAGGAGCTTTTTTTTTTTTTTTTAAACGCACTGAATAACCAAGAGGAGTTCAAGTAACTTATCCTATCATCTCAAATAATTATTTTCATGGCCATAATAAGTGTAGTTACATAGAAGAAGTTATTTGGCTATTGCCATTTGTTTAAAGTACAAGATGAGGAGGGAAGGACACTAGCTATTTCCACCAGCCAATATTTATACATCAGAGAAAGTTTTCTGTTTACTCTATGTCCTACCACTGTCTCATCAAATTCATCAGAATGAAAATAGTGTGCTTTTCCTTTGGAGACAGACTTAACAATTTGAGCAGAATTCTGGAACTGGATGTGCCCATTGACCCATTACTAGTGTGGGTGTTTTCATACCCAACCAGTTAATTGCCCATAAAGATTCATAATGTAACATGACATAAAGAACCACCAGATGTGACGCGTTAAAGTCTTATGCACAAAGCTAGGAAACCAGGAAAGGCTTGTTTTTCCAGACCAAGACAGCATTTCAAGCTTAAATAAATGCTCTGTACCAACTCTTCATTTTTTCTTGTCTTTTTCTAAGCAAGATTGTCAGGAGAGGAGGGGGAAAAAAAAAACCAAAAAACCACAACCCAAAAAACCCCAAACAAACACATTTAGAAAAGAAGAAACAAATCTTATATAGAGATTCAAAGAAGTGCTGAGGTAACACTATAGCTCTTCTTGAATGCAGTGATATTAGGACAGATATTAGGCTGTGTCTGACCTACTCACAGGTGCTGTATATTGCTCCTGGAAGAATTAAGCCCAAGGAAAGACTCCTGTGAGCTGTGAAAACAGTCTTATAGCAGCATGTGTACTGTATTATTTTCCCATACAGGCTGCTGTATCTTCAGTGTGGGCACATGGTTAGTTGAGACTGCAAGGAATGCTCAGTGGAACAAGATATTGAAGTTTTAGGTGGCTGGTTTTATACTCTAAGAGGCAACTTGCTATGTAAGGTTATACTCATCTAGGTAAAACCACGAGTTCTTCTTCCCATAGATTTCAGTGAAAAAAGTGGTGCAGGACCTTATTTGATCTCACCAACATGCACTCAGTTTAAAAGTCTGCAGAAATAAATGATTGCACACATATGTAGCAACAGAACATTGAAAATGTGTCATAATTGGAATTTAGAAAAAAAACCCCAACCACAAAACAAATGAAAAATCATCATGGTTACCCTTTATTTAGATGCCTAGGTTTAGCAGAACATTTTAAGTTACTCAGGAAACTGGAGATTCATGCTAGACTTCCATGCTGTAATGCGCACCAAAAGGGCAGTGGACTAGGAAACTACTATTTTATGCATCATTTCTTTCATATGGCATTGCTTCTAACTCTAAACTCTGTACTTGACACAAAAATTGAATTAAAGTCCAGGCCAGTTATTGAACTGTTCACACTAGGTACAGCTGTAGCAATTTGATTGTTCCTGCACCACAGCCTAAACCTCCTTTAAGTGCAAGGTAGAGTGGAGAAAAAACAAGATTTTAAGTGATATCTGAATGTATTCTTTTCACTTGGGAAGCATTTTATCCCCAGCATAATTCCAGTCAGAAGCTCCTGTGATTTTTTTCTGGCGATAGAACGAGAACTGCTAGAAGCATGTAGCAGCAGCAAAACCCGTACTTGGAATATTTCTCAGAAGGGAGAGGACACAGACAATCTCAAGTTAAGAGAATAGTAGATGTATGCTTTGCCCAAGGCCTCCATCTATCAGCATCAGTATCACCCAATACATCGATACTCACCCAGTGCTCTCACTGCCAGGGAGCACTGCTATATTATTCAACCTTCCAAAGTGGTTTTGGTGATAGGTATAAAATTAATCTTTATAATGCTCCACAATATAAAAATCCACATAGTCAGCAATGTAGAAAATATGAACATCTTTCTCTGGCCAAACAGCAGATACCAAATTACAGTCAAGATCTGTTGCACACTGCATGCCCTGACACAAGTTACTTGCAGTTGTCTCACTTTGGAGTAAAGCAGCCAGAAGTCTTTCGAAGTCTCAAAATTACAGTTCTTGCTTCTGGAAGGGATCAGACCAGCTATGTATCTCAATGCACACTCCATGAAATAAGAGTATATTTCCATTATGGGTTTCCTCTGGTAATTCATAAGAGCCCATAAAACTGCAGACAAACCATAAAATAACCTTCCCATTGGCTGGACGAAGGAATTAGCAAGAGTAGAGAACACGCAGTGCAGAAGTTTTGTTAACTTGTCTCTAACATTTTTATGTATTTAGACTTTTTGTAAGAACTGGACTGTACTTTTTATAAGGCCACAGAGAATAGTGAGAATTGTACATATGAAGCCCTGTTAAGATGCAGTGAGGGTCTATTAAAAAAATAAATTTTATCTCCAATTAAGAAATTGCTTTTCTTGAAGCAAACACATTTTTTTTACCCAAGATCAGAAACATAGTTCGTAACAACTCAGGAGTCCTACCATCGGTTTGTGCTCTAAACGTAGTGTACTCTGCCACCTAAAATAGAATATCTTCTGACAGATTAAACATTTTTCTTATACCTTCCGGTAACATTCATTCAGCTTCATTAGTCTACACCTGAGTGTTACTTGTTTTCATAGTCAGCATGAAAGAAATGCAACAAAAGTTTCCAACCTTTTCATTAATGTGGCTTTAGCAAGATTTTCTATAAACTAATAATTAATCACACCAGAGTTTTGAGATCATTTTAGAAGTGTTATTACCCCTCCAAAAGCACATCTTTATCCAAATGATGATGTAATTAAAAAAATAATAATCTGGTATGACTGATCTACTATTGACTCACTGGATCTCTCACAGCCTGCAGTGCTTTACAGAGTGGGTCTGGTGAACAGGACATGCAGTTCACAGAAGACATGTGAAAAGGTCACTAGCACTCACCTGGAAAGAAGGTGGCAAGTAGAGAGCAAAAAAGTCTATTCAGAAGTAGCATGCTTTCTTTCAAGCTGCAAAATTCTTCTCAGGATACCCATCCTCCCACTGCAGTACCATGCACTCCCCACCTGTACTTCCCTCTCCCAGGGAAAGCCAGAAGATTTTCTGCTCCCAGGGCCAAAATTCCTCCCTACCCCAAAGCAAACCACACCAGCACCAACCAAACCTTGCAGCCACCCTCCTTTTAGCTAGGTCAAAAGGACTGGTGTGCTGCTGCTCCTTGCAGCCTAGCCAACACAAGTCTAGCCTCCTCTCCAAGCTCGTCCTCAATTAGCTCCCATCTCTTAACGAGCCACAGGTTTGTCACCCAGACCTAGAAATAAGCAGGGAAGGATCCATACTGTTGTTCTTCTCTCAGCTGTGCACTATACATCCTGCAATGGGGAATTAAGGCAAACTCTGTATTTTATTAATTTGATGGCTAAAAGATTACTTCCATTGCTCTACAGAGTCTTTTGATGACTTCTCTTGTAGCTTTTTGTCCTATGCAGGTTAATTTTAGCAGCTCTCTGACCTCAGCCAAAACCCACTGAAAGCAGTTTCTAGCACATGCCCGTTAATGAAGCTCAGATCTGCCATTTTTATGGTTAAACCTAAAGCCCTGATCTTAGCTGGAAGATATCTGCCTGGAGGCTCAGACTGAAATCTGGAATCCAAATCAAAACTCTAGGAGATGTGAGCTTTTGTACCCAGCCATGGATAGAAATTGCTAAACTTGATAGAAACCACAACCAGCATGGTCAAATCCTCTCGTAGCCTGAAGAAGCATCAATAGTACAGGAAAATGGAAGAGAGCACGGACTCCTTTGACAGGAATATCCTTGACAGGCTATAGGAAGCTCATGTCTCTGATTTAGGTTAGATGCCTGAAGTTGAATAACCACCTCACTTTTCATTGTTAATCCTCGATAATTTATGTGAGACAAGTTCACTAAATTCTCAAAGCCAAGAAGCCTGACAAACGTCTGCTTTCCATATCTGAGTCCCAATGAGCATTGTGCTCCCTGAGCCTTGGCACTTCACAAGTACTGGTTTCAACTAGCTCTTGCACAATCTGAAAGGGATCATTTCGTGCCTTCCTCATGATCCCAGCAACTAAGAGTGGATGTTAAGGGAATCCAGCACTGGATACAGGGTTGTAACAGAGTAAACTCCAAATGAAAAGTTCACAGTAGATACCTTACTTTGAGACCTAGGCAGTTACAGTTAGACTGTTGGCAGTGTCTAGCTAGTTGGAGACTACTCTGGTTGTCCTTTTCAATCAGCTGTCACAAGCTCCTTATTGAGATTACATTCATGTCTGCAAAAACCCTGAGCGGCAGCAATACAGGTTAGTATTTGGGCAGTTAGAGACTACTGTTCTACAGAGTATTTGCACCTGTTTTTCTCCTGGGATAGGTATGACCTCAATCTCACCGTGATGTACTGACCATCCTTTCAGGTACGTTATTTCATGACAAAGAATTCACATTTTTTTCCCTGTGCTTTGTCTAGCTGAAGTTCTGGTCACTCCTGTGTATTCTAATTGCCTGGAGCAGAACATCACCTATGCCATATCAGGCACTATTTGTAATGGAAACCAGTTACACCCACAGACTTTTTACAGCTTTTCGGTGCTGCTGGCAACTTTACTGACCCCAAAGTGTACGCGTACCTCTTTCTGGATATCAATGGTCAAGATGAGGGTCTGCTCCTCTTCTGCTGATACATGGGCCCTTGCACCCATCAGTCTTGGTTTGGTTTTTTTGATTTTTTGTTTTGTTTAGTTTTGTTTGTTTGTTTGTTTTTGTTGGGGGGAAGGGGGCTGGTCCCCTTTGTCCACACTATGCAAATCTGTTAGTACGCCTGAGTGATACAACCTGTTACCATGCCGGCATGGTTTGAGCTCTGCTCTTTTCTTCCTTTCTTTTCTTTTCTCTCCTCTCCATTCCTCCTTTCTTTTTGCGTCTCCTTCCCCACGCTACTCTGAAATTTCTTTCCCTCTCTGCCTAATAGCCAGCATCACACTCCTGTGCACCAGACAAATTCAGCAATTTTTCATCATTCATAGAAGTTGTCTGAGGGTTAACCTGCTCTCTTGGAAAACACATAGGCCCATAGCACTGAGTCTTCAGCTGTTCATAACATCTTATTTCTAAGTCTTTCTTTCTAAGTTTCTGTTAGAAGTGTATGACTCTCATACCTAATTTTCTGTATCTCCTAATAACCAAAGTACTTTCCAAGGCAGTTTCACTTAGGCTTTTGCCAGTTACCTGCAAAACAGTGAGTCAGGAGGCTCCTCCTCAGGCTCAGACTGCATCCCTGTTAAAATTAGAGACACAGAGGCACTTCCCAAGAGCATGGGTTTGCCCTGATGATCCCGGCTGACGCGACTTTCCTCTCCTCTGCTCCACAGGCACTGTGTGTTGGCCGTGTCCTTTAGTGGGGTTCAGCTGCAGACTGTTGCAGAATTCTTCCAAGGTGAAAAGCGTCACCTGTAAAACATTGTGAAAGGTTCAGCTTATTAAATCAGTAATCCTCATTAGACTCATATAATATCAGTTTTTGCAAAGAGAGAACACTGAGGAATTTTTTTTTAAATGTATGTATCTACTGATTATGTTCCTCAGAAAACCTGCAATATAGGTGTATAAGGACCTATGATTTGCATTTGGGCAACATTTCAAAGGACAGACAGAATTTCTGTCATGCATATCTATTAGGTTATTGTGACAAATGAAATTTTCCTGGATTATTTATATTTTTAAAGCACCAGCTAAGGTATTTCAGTCCTGGACCTTCTTAGGTATTCGTTGCCTCTAAATGAACTGGATATGTTGTATAATGGAATTACTAGATTTGTATTAAATTGTAGCTTTGGGACCCATCACTGTGTGATGATATCTACTTTCAACTGGCTTTGTTTATCACAGAGAAGGGAACTGAATTAGCATAAGATACTACAAAGGAGTAAAGGGATTTTAGCACCCTATCTGTTTGACCTCCTATTGACCTGGGCTAATTCATATTCTCCCTGGGATGCTGTAACAGGTCACTTTGTATTTGGAAAAAAATTAGGTCAAATTATGGTGCGACGTCCCTTGCCTCTTTGGCAGTGAAGTTGTGGAATTTCCTCTCTGCACGCACACACACGGTAGTGCTCCTGCTTTAAAGGAAAATGAACTTTTATTTGTAAATTATCTTGCAAGAGATTTTTATTTGTCTTACTTATTGCATTCAAGTGACTGCTGCTGAAAGTGTGACCATTTATAACATCATTGATGGCAGGAACAGGATGGTGGGAACTTGGAATGGGGATGTGGTGGAGGGGAGTGCTGTGCAGTAGGTGTGCAAGCACATGGAGGTGTGCATGCATGCTCGTGGGCACACATGGATACCCTTACACAAGGAGTTTTCCATCCTAGTCTTCACTCCATCCACTCATCTTACAGCTTTGCTCAAAGGAGGTGGGGGAGTTGCGTGGGAGGGTATGCTTTGTCAGTCTTGGAGGACAGGTTTGACCCTGAAACACTTCTTGGCCATCAGACTGATTTTTCTAGGAAATCAGACTGATATTTTGTTCCATTTTAGGAAAGTTGCCTATCATTATGGCAGCATTTTTTCATGAAATAATAACAGTTTCCACAGGATAAAAAGAGTTCACCCCTCCCTCTCTTCTCCAGGCTGATGGACCACCCTGCAAGATCCTGCACACCAAATACCCACACCTTCCCCGTGTGGGAACCAGCCATCTAGGCACTTCTCACAGTGCAGAGGTGGTCTGGAGAAGGTTGTGGGAGCTAGGTCTAATTCCAGATGAGGAAGGGATGTTTGATCATGTTTAGGAAGGCAGCAATAATAAATGCTGGCTGCACTTAATCTGACACATTGCTGCTCTGCACTGCAACGGTGCCCTTTACAAGAAGCCCAGACATGTCCTCTGCTATGAGCTTTATCTCGAAAGCCATTCTGTAGTGCTTGTGGATTTGGTTGTTAGATCAGCTCTGACCTCAATGACCTTCTCAGATTTTAGCTACAATTTATTATTTTATTATTATTTAGCTTTACATTCTATCTAGGGAAAAGACCCCCCCCCCCCCCCCAAAAAAAAAAAAAAACAAAAAAAAAACAAACAAAAAAAACCACCAAACCCAAAAAGTAGATCTTTAGTTGAAGGCTCTTGTTAGTAATTCTAGAAATTTAAGTCTATTTTTTTTAAGCAAAAACCATGAAATGAACTCCAGCAGTCGCTCTGCAGTGCAAAGGGCTGATGAATTACAACGGCAGCCGGCTTTATTCTCCTTAATAAGAAATTAGATCACAATAGGGATTTACGAAAATTACCTTGAAATGTTTGTGTGTTTGAATGATTGCACAATTTGTGCTAAAATTATGTTGAATCATACGAGTTAGAGCATCTGCCTCTTTAGTTAGTCTATACACTGGTTTAAAAATGCCCTCTTCTTTAATAGGAGTCTGCTAATGAATGCAGAAGCTTAACCCTACAGACAGTGTTTGTTTTCTTTCAATTTTTCTAAATAGCATTATTGATAATTTTCTCAGGACTTCACAGATTTCTGTGATGACTTTATCAACTACCATTTCAGGTAGAAAATGAGCAGTTCATTTAGGAAGCAGATTAAATCTTAATATTTAGCCTTTTGGATAACCTATATCCCTGGACAAGTTCACTTAATTATTTACCAATATCCTTTATTATAGATGCCGTTTGCAGAAGTGCAGTTTAGTGCTAGAATGAGTGTCACCCTTAAGATGAGCTACTCGAATGCGCCTGCCCCCACCAGTGTTTTTAAGGAAGCCCACGCCGTTTCATTAAGAGGCAGGAGACAAAAGCTGATGCACTGCATCTTGAATAACTTCGGAAAATCTTTTAAGTCAACCTTGTGGTTTAGTCAACAGGGAAGGTTTGACCTTTAACCTCCCAACAACCATCTGTTTCATTATTTATCTGAGGGAATCAGAGAGTTTTTGTTCTTTCACAAAAGTCCCTGACACCAAGATATTTTTAATAGCGGAAATATTTCATTCTTGTCAATATTCCTTTTGAAAATACAGGTATTTTCATACAACACGTAGCTAATGAGTGAAACTTCAGAATCCAACCTTTCTCTATAATCACAGGAACACGGATTAAAGAGGTCCCACTAGTGAGGAACATGAAAATTAATTATTGAGCTCCTTGTTTTATCCTCCCCATCTGTCTGTTATTCTCGAGCACAGAAGGAGTTAGACAATTAAATTACTCCTCCTTTTACCTCATCAGGATGTTCCCTGTACCTTTTCTCTAACTCCAGAGGCTCCCAAATTCTGTCCTTTTACCAGGAAATGTGTGTACTTGCCTGCATGAGGGCAGGGGCATCCAATTTTCCTGAATGCCAAGAATTCAGTCAAGCTTTTCAAAACATTAACCTCTACTGAGCGCACTTAAAATAATTTTTCTCTTTTAAGGTTTTTAGGAAATCCTTTCAGGGAGAGATAATCATTGTAAAGAACACAAGTAAATTGTAAAATTATTATGAACAGTCTTTGTGCAAAGGGACATGCACAACAGCACATGCGCTCGAGCAAAGAGTAAAAATCAAGACAAGAGCGATGCGCGCTTTATATTCCAAGTGTAGGGGATACACTCTTCCTTAAAAACACTCATGAAATTCCCTCACAAGTCACTGGGAAGTGCCCCAGTGCATCTGCCCAGGGCAAAATCAGGCCCATTATATTTAGCTTTCCTGAGAAGCCCTCGGTTTTGTAACATGTTTATATTTCTGTCATTATTTTTGGCAGCTAAACAAGTGAAGAATTTCATTTCTAGCAACTAGTTAAGACAGTTGGAGCAATTAATTTGTTTTATTTAACAATAAAGCTGTCACTCGGCAGTGCTGGAAATGAGAGTAACTCCAGTGCGTTGCTGGTGGAGCCTTTTCCCTGCTCGGGAAGGAGAAACTTCAGAGCTTTGTGTCTGTGTGTGTTTATCATCACTTTTGGCTCACTTGATACTGT